>NC_091120.1:121110594-121308094 GCF_040183065.1 Periplaneta americana
CATAATTCCGAGGAATTACTACAATAAGGTAAGTCTTTTATTATTCCGCAAATTAGCCTACGGTCACCGTTTAGTGTGAAACGGACGACCCGTATAGCATGCGGAAGCCGCGCGGCCACAGATAGTGAGTGAACATCTTGTCTCGAACGCTCTATAGAAACACATAATTATATGTAGATAGTAAATTACATTTTAAGAATTACACATGGAAAACTCTTAAGCTAGGCTAAATACTATTAAACATTTAAATTACGAAAATTATTTTCTTTTAGTAAAGAACAATAGTATTGATTATTCATAAATTCTACATTAAATTTCAGTGACCAACTGAAGTCAGTAGCAAAGACAGAGGTAACAAAACAACCTATCCAGTTATTTATGTAATTCTTAATAATCCGTCCCCTCTTATTAATCTATTAAATTTATTAAAGCAGTAGAGCTTCACAAAAGGTAATGATTGCACTTATTGTAACTTAATAGAAAATAAGATTGTCTTGTCTTTTCTTTTACTTCAATTTGAATAGGTGAAAAGGAGCACTTCATTTAGGGAATGGATTAACATCAATTTATCACTGCAATCTCTATACGAACATGGTTAAGAATGTTATGGGATACTTGAAGTTGTGGGGAATAATGACATTTTATTAAAATTCATATATTAAGTACCACTCATTTACTTCACCTGATGGGCCATCTTTCGATATATTATTATTATTATTATTATTATTATTATTATTATTATTATTATTATTATACAAGATAAACAAATATGCACACTCATTAAACCATAAAAATTATTTTAAAAGTATAAATACTGGTAAAACCAAAGTTTAAGTTCAGAATAATGAAATTTGTGCTAAATATTTTCTATAAATTTGCCGACATTGGATTCTACTAAAGTTCTTTGTATAAAGCACAATATTATAAATACAGTAAACACAAATTCATTTAATACGAAGATTTTCAAACGGTAACCTTATTATATTGACGGTGTTCAGGTAAAAGGGCTTATACCACAAAATAAAAAGTTTTCAGAAACAGCTATAATTAAATTTTTGCTCATTATTATTAGTTACTGTATATGAAAGAATGTAAACATAACTGTCATAAAACATATCTTCACGTTTTGTAATTAAATTTTAACTAATTACAACAAAAAAGTTACATTTCAAAAATGAGGGCTCAACCCACTTATCTAAACACCATCGATATTTTTCAATCGCATCTTCATGTATTGTTTCATACAGATTCATCAGAAAACAAACTCTTATGAATGGGTCTACTGGTAACGTGGCATTTGATGATAATGGAGACCGAATCAATGCAGAATACGATATTGTCAACGTTCAAACAAATCAAACACAAATTTCTGTAGGACAATATCATTATTCAAATGTAAGTATAAAATTATTATTTAATTACTTAAATATCTTTTATTTCTAAACACTATATTAAAATATTACGATGTACGGAAGTACATATGATATTTCCATGCAGAAATTCTGCGTCATCAGATGATGAAGAAAGAGTGGAACGGAGAAAAATTCTCTCCGGCACCGGGATTTGAACCCGGGTTTTCAGCTCAGTGGATAGAGCGTTACCACGTAGAGCTTAAAACCCGGGTTCAAATCCCAGTGTCGGAGAGAACTTTCTCCGTTTCACTCTTTCTTCATCACTATATTAAAATGTTAGTGCTTCTTTAAAATCGTAATTAGAGAAATCTTAATATTAACTTAAGAGTTAATATTGAATTTGAATCTTTTCATATTGCTAAATAGCATATCAAAATGTTATTATTATCACATAATGTCATATCATGTCAGTCCTGTTTTCTTGTATCCAGGAGCAAAAGAAAATGAGATTGAAACTGGATGAAAACGCCATCCTGTGGCCTGGGAGAACACATACAAAGCCTCCAGGATTTATGATTCCCACTCATCTCAAAGTACTTACAATTGAAGAGAAGCCATTTGTATATGTGCGTGAAGTGCAGCCCGATGGAGAGGGCTGTGCTCCAGATGAGATTCCGTGTCCACATTTCAACAACACACAAGAAGGTAACAAATATTTATTTTTAAGGCTGTTTTATTTGAAGGTAAAATATTTTCAGGAATTTCATATCTGTACGCGATACACACTCTGAATTTAAACAAGCAGGCATAGCAAATTGCACATAATTTCTAGTAGCATTTATTACTTAGTATTATCATTTATAGTTCAGTAGGCATGAAGGGAAATATTAGGCATTCAGAAATAGAATTTGGCCTAAGGGGTGTGACGGTCGTTAATATTACATGAATCTGCAGATACGGAAGTTCACCTCAGACTAAAACCTTATCTTCCCCCTCCATATCCTCTTGTGATATAGACACGGTACATGATAGGCTCACAGGACAGGTCTTGCCTAGTCTACTATACTGAGGAAAACACTGTAAGAAAACATCTGTCTAACATTTCATTGGAATGTATACAAGCTTTGATAATAAATGTAAGTTTTTCGTGTCAGAAATCGGTCATGCAGCCAATGAGCCACTGATCCAATTTACGGAAGAATTTTAACCTAAGAATTATATATCATCAGTAAGTATTACAGCAATGTCCTATTTAAACAGAGAGAATATGTGTGATGTTCGCCGCGAAGTGGAAAAAATCTGTGGTGGAGAATGAAAATGGTAAAGTTGTTATACAATTATGCTATCCCGTCCCGTCCTATCATGTCATATCGTATATTCCAAAACACAACACACACAAAACACACAACTCACACAAAACACAAAAAACACACAACACACACAAAACCACACAAACACACACAAAATCTCACAACCACACACACAAAAACAAACAACCACACACAACCACACAACTACACACCCATACACACACTCAGGTCCAGACTCTGGCATGATGTAATGATAAACAGGAGAGGAAAACTACTGAAAGAGTCTTAATGGGTAGCCATATATATATATATATATATATATATATATATATATATATATTTGTTTTTTGAATGACAACAGATTACCAATGTTCGAGACCAGAAATGGATCCAGTAATATGCTCTAACATTATGCAATAACCAACTACTACCACATGTAGGCAGATGAGGGAGCAACACGGAAGAGAGCTGCTCGGACAATAGAAAGATCACCTTCAACATAGCGATAAAAACAACCAACGAGGAGACAAACTTCATAGGAACCAGATTCATAGTCACAAACGAGAACAGAAAACAGTATAGTTCCAACATCATTACAAAAATTAGAGAACAGTTCAATATACAATAAACCAACACAAAGGAGATAAACAACAAACTATATAGAATAGTAATGAAAGAAACCCACTCAGACAGTGTAGCTGAAAAGTTGCAACTTATTCTCGATAAAGCCAGTCGAAAATCATTCAGAATAAGCAAGACAAGGATATGCAGTGAAAAGACGGTTTCTTGGTGGACAACCAAATTAACACCGATTAGTAAAAACTCAACGCTTTAAGAAGAAGATATCAGAGGACAAGAAATGATGCAGAACTGCGCCAAAATAGAAAAATTCAGTACGAAACTGTCAAAAGACAGTATCAATCAGAAATACGAGGTGATAAAATAAAATCTTGGCAAGACTATTGCAGCATAACAACAACAATGGATCCATGGAATGCCGTGTACAAACTGACGTCGGGCAAGTTAGCAACACCATCACACTGACAATGCTAAAGAAAATGGATGGCACATATACCAGGGATCTATCTGACAAACCCAACTACATGCTTTCGCAGCCGAAAACGAAGAAAGAAACGAAAATGATTATCACAAACGGATCAGGAAAGAAAAAAAGGAATAGGCTACTCAAAAAATTCCGATGATATACCAATCACATCAGAAGAAATACGAGGAATACTAAATAACATAAACCATAAAAAAGCACTAGGCATAGACGGAATTACTAGCCTCATACTACTGCTCACATTCAACCAAACATCGAAGTACACTTAACGGAAAAAAAAAGAATGGGCCGCCGACAATTTCGATGTTCCAGATACATAAGATTACGCATGCTCGTCTCGTCAAAGCCGTAATTCACCAGGTAACACATAATTAATCCATTTAAATTTGCTGTATTTTGTTTAAGAGTCTAAAATATGTTATAAAATCGAATGGAGGGTTGATTCTAGATAGGTACATCAGAGCCTCTGAAGAGTGAAATAATAATAAAATTGATAAATACAAAATCAACCGCAGCGAATACAAACAGGAAAACCATGTTTTATGCCGAACCGATATTAACAGTCACAGTAGCGTAAGTCGTTACGGCCTTGGTTTATTGCACGATTTAATAGTTGTAGTTCAAGTTTCGAATCTCCTACAATCTTATTTTTTAATTACAAATTTTCCTTCACATTTGTCTCGCAAACCTATATTTATGTGACGACATCTTTTAGAATATGCCCAATCTCTAATAAATAATAAACTTCCCTCTCTCCCAAGAAATACTCCTGTCTGTTAATAAAACGTTCTGTATCGTCATTTCGCTTGAAGATGGCAGAGACAAAAAATCCGTCAACAAGCTATTGCGTCGCGTGTTGGGATTGGATGTCATACGATGGGGGAGGACTCCTGGAACACATCCACGGTCGGTTTACGGCAGAAGTCTACGAACACATTTTGGCAAATGTAATGATCCTTTCCGCCCGAGAACGATATCCAGAAGGAACACATTTCGTCCAGCAGAATGATCATCTGTTCGACTGGCCTCCAAAATCACCAGATATGAATGCGATTGAAAATTTGTGGTCTACAATGAAACGGATCCTACACTCTAATTGGACAGACCAACCACTCGTTCGGACAGCTGAGGAATTGTGGGACAGAGTTCTATATGAGTGGGAGGAGGTGGCCATGAATTTAGACCTGTTCCATAATCTTATGGACTCCATGCAGCTCAGAATGAGGGCAGTTGTTGACGCAGGTGGTTTGTAGGTGGTTTGTGGATGAGATACTATTACCCACCACAGGCATTTTTTGTTAATATATTAAGAAATTGTTTGTTTTTGTTTATTTTATTATTTATTTATGCGTTCGGTTTTTTAGAATGTAAAGCAAGTATTTTTGTTATACAGGCCAGGTCTCGCCTATTAATAGTCCACGGATGATGGGAAATAATATTTTTTACAAGGCAGGCATAACGAAGTTTATGAACAAATGCCATTTCACATTTAAACTAATAAGTTAATTAAAAACTAAAATAAAAATATAATTCTACTGTACCGGGAGCCGAAATCATATAATCTCTGCTATCGATATGAGACATCTTACCACTGGGCCGCACACAGCTCGTAAAGTTGAATACATTGTAGACGGACGACTTACAAAGAAGAGACACTACAGCAATGCCTTGAGGTGTAGTGCGTTTACACGAGTGAACCGCGCGATAGAACTTAGCATTTCTATAGACCAAGAGTCGGCCCATTCTTTTTGTCATTAAGTGTACATGACAATAATATGCAACCAATGTCTGAGAACAGAAAACTTTCTAAAGTCATGGAAATTTGGAAGGATAGTGCCTTTCGTGAAACCTGGAAAATAGAAGCGAAGCAGTCACGAAGTATCGACCTATCAGTTTATTAAAAGTTGCCGGGAAAGTACTCGAAAAACTTTTGGTAAATGGAATAATGCGCTATCTTATTACCAAAATTTGATGAAGAAGAACCAAATGGGTTCAAGTCACAAACAAGCACAATGGACGTAATACTGGCGGTGAAAACTTACATAGAAGAGACTTTGAGAAACAAACAATATGTGGCTATGGTAAGCCTAGATGCGGCCTAATGGCGTAGCATCTTAAAAGCATTGAAAGACTTTCAATATCCTACCAATCTCTACTAACTGACAAAAAGTTACTTAAATGAGAGAAGCAGCATTCTGCTATTAAATAGCATTGTCATTGAAAGAAGCCTTAAAAAGGATGTCCTCAAGGATCATGCTGTGGCTCAGGGCTGTGGAATATCCAGTATGATTCCCTGTCAAATCTCAGGTAGAGGCCATGCACGAAAGTGATAGCTTTGCGAACGAAGCGGTAGTCTTAATTAGAGGGCAATCAAGACTAGAGATCGAAAACAATGCAAATATTGAGATGTTGAATCTTTTAAAATTAGCCACAAACAATAAGATGCTGTTCATTGAAAAGAAATGAAAACTCATGCTAATAAGGAGAAGCAAATCGATTACTCAACAACTTGGCATATAATTGTAAATAATAAGAAACTGAAAGAAGCAGAGAAGTTGAAATATCTCGGAGTAATCTTCGATAAGACACTTCGCCTTGAGCATCTTATAGAGTATGTAAGCCAAAAGTCCTCAAAATTGATACATGGGCTATCTTAATCAGGGAAAATAAATTGGGGATTAAGATCAGACTAACCAAAATAATATGCAAAGGGGCTATCCTACCCGCCCTTTCATACGGACTTCCAGTGTGGATTGAAGCATTAAGAAGGAAACAATGCCAATGGAATAAAAAGAGTACAGAGGCTTATCAACTTAAAGATAGTCAACACATACCATACAACATTCCACGCAGCAATATGGATAATAATAAAACTAACTCCAATAACAATACAACTTCACGAAAAAGCAAATTAGGCCTACTACAATATCACCCGAAGCAAAGAAACAAGTATAAATAAAATGGAGAAGAACTGCAAATTGAAAAAGAAAGAACTTGTAAGGAATGGTTACATCCAAAAAAAAACTGCCACCTATAGAAGAGAAGAGGGATAACAACTGCTTTAATAATCAAGCGGAGCAGTTTGCTATCCTAAAAGCCCTTGAACAAATAGAAAGAATAACCGATTTGAGCCCAAAAGAAAAAAACAGCTTCGATCCAGGCAGATAGCCAACTGACATTAGACGTAATCAGGAATCATAGCGAGCACAACAGCCTCAGCGAACAAATAAGAGAAAACATAGTCGCTCTGCAGATTAAAAAATGGACAATTCATTTTGTGTGGTTTAAGGCTCACGCCGGCAATGTTGGCACTGAAACAGCAGACCGACTGGCCAAAGACGCAGCGAACAGCAAAAATCTTCCAGTGAAGTACAGCGCCATAGCGGAAAGTACAATGACAAGGAATTAAAGGAAACGAGTGAACAACTACGGGAAGTAGAATGGCAAGCAACTTAATAATGGAGGAATCATAAAAGAAATATCTCAGAACAGTATGACAGCTACTAAAGACCAAACTACCAATCAGCCACAATTTAACAGCATGATAAATTCGGAGACTATTTTCACCGATTTAAGATTGTAGAAGATCCTACATGCGTGTGTATGGAAAGTGTACAAACAGTGCAATAGATCCCATGGGAGTGCAGAAGACTAAATAGTGAGAGAGAAGACCTTCACAAAAGTGTAATGAGATCGAGCGGACAGTGGCAGTTAGAGAATAGTGAACTAATAAAAACACTTAAAGCACAATTTCTGAAATTTGTGCACAGCATAAACTTTGACGTTTTACAACCTAATATGTGATAAAATTAGAATACAAGACTGAGAAAAGCATAAACTGATGTGATAACAAATGTATAGGCCTAAATCGCCTAGACTCTATAAATACTAATGCATGTAGTATGGCACACTTTTAGTACAATGGAGCATGCAGCAATAAAATATGGTTAAAAACCCATATACCCACACACCCACATAACAGATAACATCATATCATATCATATCATATCATATCATATCATATCATATCATATCATATCATATCATATCATATCATATCATATCATATCATATCATATCATATCATATCATATCATATTATATCATATCGTATCGTACCGTATCAATCATATCCTATCCTATCATATCATATCATATCATATCATATCATATCATATCATATCATATCATATCATATCATATCATATCATATCATATCATATCATATCATATCATATCATATCATATCATATCATAATACACACTTCTGTAGTGCAGTGTTCAAACATGAGAGCGGAAACAAGGACATTACATTCCGTCTCATTCTGTAAAAAAAAGTCTAAGCGGTTAAAGCATGAAGGGATGGGAGAGGAGGGCAGGAAATATTTTTGTAATATGGCTGAACAAACATTATAGGTTTCTTTCTGCAGAGAGAACATCAGCAAATATCGAACTACGCCATACTCGACTAATGAACCCAACGCGTCTGTTATGCATGACGACAAAATGTAATATGAAAATAACAAAATTTATTCTATTTGTTATCAGGTTAGATATTATAAACTAAAATAGCATGTAGTATAAAAATTAATAATTTATTTATATACAGGTAGGATATTACAAGTTAAAATGTTGTATAGTTTGAAAATGAAACGATTATTTTTATAGAAATATACAATTTATTTTATACAGTTCTCTCATTTTACGAGGAAACTAGATTCGCTGTTCCACCGTTTGCTTAATTTCCTAATCGATTATTTAATACACAATCAACGGTCACACACACACACATTCCGATACAATTCTCAGAAGCAACTACCTTCTGGGATGTTTTGTAGAACTAGCTTCGTACGCTGCGGTCGGGAGAGCAGGAAGTCGGCCGGCGGCGGAATGATGTAAAGTTTCCCGTAAAATGAGAGCATGTTATTCTATTTTCATCTATTACTGATGACCAACTATATTTTGTTAGAATATTATGAGGAAAATTTACTCGTAATTATACTTTCTGTCGATAGTTTGTAAATTACGTCCATTTTCGGCTCTTCCCCTCGAAATTTTCTACAGCTCCTTCAGTGAAGCAGCGAAACCCTAAGTGAGACAAGTGGGCAACAGGCTTGGAGCTCACAAATTCAATTTTTCACAGCCTCAACTTCCTTACAAGGACGTGTTTTCTCGTACATTTAAAGTTTCTCCTTCCATTTCCCTCTTATTCTTATTTTAGTTCGTAAGCCTATAGTAAACACTGTTATGTATTTAAAATTATACTAGTGGCTTGTAGCAGCAACTGCTGCTTGATAGAGATTGAAAACCACAATAAAATTCCTATACACAAAATCCCACTTTACTGATATCATTCAAGACCTTCAAAAAACCTAACACAGCTTTATTAATAACTCGAAGATGAAGTACATTACGTGAACCACGGCCCTCTGCACAACAAAACGAAATTAACTGCAAGATGTCCTACTGTATACGTTTTTGCTGCGATGGATGCACATTTTTTTTTAAATATTTACATCGTAATATATAATACTGTCTTCATTTCACTTCTTGAAACGTTGTTACAAACATCATTTTCTACATAGTCGTTTATGAGTTCTTAATGCAATTACATTTCTAAACGTTCTACCACATTTTCTTGGTCGACCAGCTACACATAAAATAATGAACTAATAAAGAAGAACTAAATTCACAACGTAACAACACTATTACTTTTTAAGTAATGCCAGATGAAAAACACACGTACTGTATTGAAGCACGAAAAAAATACGTGACAGTTGAAAGATGAACAAACGGTATCGAGGTCTCGAAAAAACATGATATTGTGACGTCATCATCTCGCATGTACAGAAGGCTTCGATAACTACGTTTGTGAACATTTTAAGGAAACACGATGTTTGAAATTTCATTATTTGAAACGTAGCCTTTCCTATAAACAAAGCCCCACATTACTGATACTATTCATGACCTTCAAAAAACCTCAAAAAGCTGTGTTACTAACTCAAAAGAAGATAAAGTACATTACGTGACCCACGGTTCTCTGCACAACACTACGAAATGAACTGCAAATGTCCTACAGTATACGTTCTGCTGCGACGGACGCACATATATATTTTTTTTTAACTAAAGCTTTTATGAACTTCGCTACAAACCATTTAGATTTTCCAGCAATATTATTATTATTAGCTTTCGAGTGAAACATCACACAACCTCACAGGATGTATAGTGTTCACGAAATTTTCCGCCACAGTTCAAATTAAATATATAGATAGATATTGTGATATTTGTGTTGATGTTTAATCATAATTTTGTAATAATATTATTATTTCCTAAAAGTATATAAAACTTCACAAGATATGTTCTACATCCTTACAAAGCTAAACATAAAAGGAGCGGAGGAGAGAGGAGGTCAACGATCTTGAACGGGATAGTTCGAACAAACATCAAATATCTACTTCCTCAGAGTGAACTTCGGTTCTACAGGGACTCGGAAAACTTGAACCGAATATAGCGCCTGTAAAGCACGACGCTAATTCAAACCCTGAGCTCACACTTTATGTTTTTCAAAGACATTTTCTTTAAGAGAATTGCAGTAAGTGTTTCAACACAAATACATGAATCCAGTTTAAATCTTAGAACAAAAAGTGTGCATTCTTAGTTATAACGAAATGCTGACTGGACTTTGCCAAGGACGGACCATCCCCAACAAAAAGGAAATCGTGAGAAATATCAAGCTGTATATTCATAAAAAAGAATTATTTCATGTTATAATGTTTACCTACAAATACATACAGTATATATATATATATATATATATATGAATTAATCGAGGAAAATTCGCAGTCATAATTATAAATGTCTTAGGAAAGTAGTGGTATTAGATGGCACCGGTTTATTTTACTAAAATATATACTTATTACAAACCGTACCCATAACGCATATACATTAAAATGACTGAAGCTCATAAAACGTTTTTCTCTCAATTATTTATGCAAGGTGAAAAATTCCTGAAAATAATTATGAAGTTTAATTTTTAAACTATCTTATTAGATCTTGCACAGTAGACTTTTAAACTTGAAGAGTTTGACTACTTGTCGTTGTCATATCTGATTTACCACTCGCTAAGTTAAGAAAGAAAAGAAAACAGGAAGAGAGAAAGTCGACCTTTTGAAACTGCAGTGAGAAATCCTGAACTAGAGAATAGAAGGAAAGTGGAAGGTGAGCGTGATTAATACGATCTGTAAACAGAATTTTCGTATCGTTTATTCATTGTATGATTATGTAAATTGAAAATTTTCTCTGTAGTATTAAATAATAACCTTTTATATTCATGTTGGTTATATGGAATTTATTTTTATATTATTTATTTACTTAGTCATCCTACCAATCAATAAACAATAAGCTTTACATAACTAAACGTATTCTTTACAGATTTCAGTCCATACTGCTGCAAGGGATTTTGTATGGATCTACTCAAAGAACTAGCAGCAAAAATTAATTTTACGTATACCTTATCTTTATCTCCCGATGGTCAGTTTGGTAGCTATATTATAAAAAATAGCTCAGGTAAGTACTGGCATATTAACATATAGGCCTAAGATATAAGTTAATAAGCTTAACTAATTAAAAATCTGTCACTTTGTATTACAATAGAAACTTTAGTGTGGATGTATTATCACTGACAAATATAATTTTAAAATTCAATGTTTAAGGTAATGTAATTTCGTAAGGTGTTTCGTAATACCATAACATATAATACTAATATTCTTAATTTCATTACCCATTTTCTCAGCATCCCCGAAGTGAAAAAAACCTGTAATTTATTCAGATGTTGTAATAGATTTTTTTTTAAATTTGAGATCCTTAAAATTTTATTTGAAGTTATATAAGGTATAGTTTATAATTCATTATTGCAATTCAAAAATACATTTTTTCAGTTTATACAGTAATTTTTATTTCAGAATATTAGTTATCGGAGGAAACCACTGTATGAAATTGAAAATAATGAGTAAACTACATTTAGTAAAAATTCGAGAAATATTGAACATTTTAATGCCACACATCGTTCCAAACTTCCTCAATATCGTTATTATAAAGTGTCTTAGGAGGAATGTAAACTACTTCAGAATGATGTAGTTTGGGTTAACCTGGGTCGATTTAACCTATGTCCGCAATCTAATGGTTGGGGAGAAATTAATGAGGGAAATATTGGAAGGTCTTGCGGTTCCGTCTAATATATATTTGACGTGTACACCAGATCATTCGCACACGGCAGCATCTGAGCATCACATTGCCTGCGCAATAAGCACAAATGCATACACATTCAATTGATATTTAATTGGAGTATTCGCATAGTCAATATGCAGACAAGCTCTTTGTTTATGGAATTTGTGATGGCAATGCAATGGCTGCTGTTGAGGAATACAAACGACGTTTTCCCAATCGTAGAGTTTCAGCTAGTTGTGTGTGTGTGTGTGTTTTTTTTTGTGTTTACCATATGTTATTTGAAACTGACAGATACCAAGAGTTTCGTTGAAGTCGGAAGGAAAAGGGGTACAGGGACCTGATACGAAATTACAATTCTTCATGGGTAAACATCAGAAGGGCAAACTTAGTAATTATTTGTAATCATTTTATTTTATCACTCAGTTTGTATTTAATTATGAAATAAATTTATTGCAAGACACAAGATGCAGCATTTTAAATAATGTATCCTATCATAATGTTCTGAAACGTAGAAATGCGTCTATAAATGCCTCTACCTATTTAAAAGTTCGCCCTTCATTAACTTCCCAACCGAAACATTTCCGACATAGTTTTATAGGTTAAATCGATGTAGGTTAACTCTAATTATCCTCAAATATTTTACGTTTCTCCTGAGACACTCTGTATAGATGGAATAAGTTTTATATCTTATTTCATTACGATACAATAAAGAATGTTATATAAATTCTCTCATACGATGTTATTATTCTGAACAATAATTATACATACTTATTTACAAATGGTTTTTAATAAACCCGCAGTTTCTTTCCGGCCTCACATAAGCCCGCCATTGGTCTCTATCCTGTACAAGATTAATTCAGTCTCTATCATCATATCTCACCTCCCTCAAATCGATTGTAATATTTTCCTCCCATCTCATGTGCATCTCTGGATTCGCCTATAAGTGCTATATGCCTTGCCCATCTCAAAGGTCTGGATTTAATATTCCTAATAATGTCAGGTGAAGAATATAATGCGTGTAGTTCTGCGTTCTATAACTTTCTCCATTCTTCTTTAACTTCATCTCTCTTAGCCCCAAATATTTTCGTAAGAACCTTATTCTCAAAAACTCTTAAACTCTGTTCCTCTCTCAAAGTGAGAGTCCAAGTTTCACAACCATACAGACCAACTTGTAATTTAACTGTTTTATAAATTCTAACTTTCAGATATTTTGACAGCAGAGTAGAAGACAAAAGATTTTTCAACCGAATAAAAACACGCATTTCCCATATTTAGTCTGCGTTTAATTTCCTCCCGAGTGTCATTTATATTTGTTACTGTTGCTCCAAGATATTTGAATTTCTCTACCTCTTTGAAGGATAAATCTCCAATTTTCATATTTCGATTTCGTACAGTATTCTGGTCACGAGACATAATCATATACGTTGTTTTTCGGGATTTACTTCCAAACTTAATGCTTTACTTGCTTCAAGTAAAATATCCGTGTTTCCCTAATCGTTTGTAGATTTTCTCCTAACATATTCACGTCATCCGCATAGACAAGAAGCTTATGTAACCCGTTTAATCCAAAACCTTTCTGTTATCCTGAGCACAATAATTATGTTTATGTTTATCTCTTCACAATATATGTATCTGATCTTTGAATAAGTTTCGTCTATCTTCAGTGATTCTATAACAATAACAGAATTCTTTCGTTAAAAACAGTGATTTTAACTAAAAGAGTGGCGTACGTGCAAGAAATATTAAAAACATATTAATGTTGTGATCAAGAGCGGTCCTTTAGTTATTTAATTGTCGTTATAATTGGTTGCCTTCGATGACACATTTTTCTGCAACTGCATCTAAAACAATATTTTCTTTCCTAAATGTACCAGACAGCTTGTTACGGAAACTTCAAATAAGCCTCGGAATGGGACTGATTCTCTGGCATGACAACAGCAAAGGAATAACGTTTTGAGATTTGGTACTTGGAATGTCACAAGTCTATATAGAACAGGAGGGATAACATTAGTAGCAAAAGAACTATCTAGATATAGAATAGAATTTGTGGGAGTACAGACGGTTAGGTTAGATGGGAACGGCATAATACAAAGAGGAGATTACTTGTTGTATTATGGGGAAGGAAACGATAATCACCAATTAGGAACAGAATTCTTTATTCATTAAAGAATAAAATCGACTGTAAAAAAGGTCGAATTCATCAGTGATAGGTTATCGTATTTAATACTTAAGAGTAGAGGGTGCGCTATTATAGTTATAAATGCTCACGCCCCTACAGAAGAGAAAGACGACCATAGAAAGGATAGCTTCTATAAGGAACTGGAACAGATTTTTGATCAGTTACCTAGATATCACATGAAAATTTTATTGGGGGATTTCAATGCTAAAGTAGGACGGGAGAATATTTTTAAACCGACTATTGGAAAAGAGAACCTACACGTAACTACTAATGATAACGGTGTAGGATTAGTCAACTTTGCGACATGAAAAAATTTAATTGTCAAAATTACAACATTCCCCCTTAAAAATATACATAAATATACTTGGACTTCTCCAGATGGATTGACACATAACCAGATAGATCACATCTTGATAGATAAAAGAAGACATACTAGTATAGTAGACATTCGAACCTTCAAGGATGCAGACTGTAATTCTGACCATTATTTTGTAATTGGGGAACTAAGAGAAAGAATATCAGTAGCCAAGCGAGTAGAGCAACAAGTTAATATTAGAAGATTCAATATTCCGAAACTAAAGAACGAGGAAACTAAGCAACATTATCAGGTCGAAATTTCAAATAGGTTTGCCGTATTAGCAAGTTCTGACGAAGTTGAGGAATAGTTAGATGTTAATAGCGTGTGGGAAAGTATCCAAGATAATATCAAAATTGCAGCTGAACAAAGCGTAGATTATTATGGAACTAAGAAAGAGAAACCGTGGTTTGATGAAGATTGATGCATGGTAGTAGAAAGAAGGAAACTGGCAAAATTGAAATTCTTACAGAATCCAGTTGAGGAGAATAGAGACAATTATTTCAATAAAAGACGGGAAGCAAATCATACACTTAGGAATAAAAAGAGAGAATACTTGAAGCAAAAACTGAATGAGGTAGAATCAAATAGTAAAAATAAAACTTTAGACATTTATGTAAGGGCATAAAGGAATTCAAGAATGGATATCAGGCAAGGGTAAACGTAATCAAGGATGAGAATGGTGACTTGCTTGCAGACTCTCATTCAACCCTGAACAGATGGAAAAACTATTTTGGGCAGCTACTAAATATACTTATGCCAAATAGAAATGATCGGGACGAAACTGAAATACAAGCTGCTGAGCCATTCATAACCGAACCCACACTTTGAGAAGTCGAAATTGCGATAGAAAATCTGAAAAATTTTAAGTCTCCAGGTATGGATCAATTTCCAGGAGAATTAATACAAAACGTTGGAAGCATATTATCTAACGAAATTTATAAGCTTGTACTTGCCACTTGCGAAAAGGAAATTGTACCAGAACAAAGAAAGGAGTCCACAATCGTACCTATCTTTAAGAAGGGATACAAGACTAAATGTAGTAACTTTCGAGGAATATCACTTTTGCTGACGTCGTACAAAATTTTCTCCAATATCCTTTTGAGAAGATTAACTCCATATGTGGATGAAATTATTGGGGTTCATCACTGTGGTTTTAGGCATAATAGATTAACCATTGATCAGATATTTTGTATCCGACAGATATTGGAGGAAAAATGGGAGTATAAGGGTACAGTGCATCAGTTACTCATAGATTTCAAAAGGGCATATGATTCGGTTAAGAGAGAAGTTTTATATTATATTCTTATTGAATTTTGTATTCTCAAGAAACTAGTTCGATTAATTAAAATGTGTCTCAGTGAAACGTACAGTGGAGTTCGTATATGTCAATTTCTGTCAGATGAGTTTCCAATTCACTGTGGGCTAAAGAAAGCAGATGCACTATCACCTTCACTTTTTAACTTTGCTCTAGAATATACCATTAGGAAAGTCCAGGATAACAGAGAGGGTTTGGAATTGAACGGGTTACATCAGCTGCTTGTCTATGCGGATGACGTGAATATATTAGGAGAAAATCCACGAATGATTAGGGAAAACATGGGAATTTTACTTGAAGCAAAGAAAGAGATACTATGTTTAGAAGTAAATCCCTTAAGGCAAAGTATATGATTATGTCTCGTGACGACAATATTGTACGAGATGGATATGTAAAAATTGGAAATTTATCTTTTGTAGGGGTGGAAAAATTCAAATACCTGGGAGCAACAGTAATAAATATAAATGAGACTAGGGAGGAAATTAAACACAGAATAAATATGGAAATGCCTTTTATTTTTCGGTTGAGAAGCTTTTATCATCCAGTCTGCTGTCAAAAAATGTGAAAGTTAGAATTTATAAAACAGTTGTATTACCGGTTGTTCTTTATGGTTCTGAAACTTTAATTCTCACTTTGAGAGGGGAACATAGGTTAAGGGTGTTTGAGAATAAAGTGCTTAGGAAAATATTTGGGGCTAAGAGGGATGAAGTTACAGGAGAATGGAGAAAGTTACACAACACAAAACTGCACGCATTGTATTCTTTACCTGACATAATTAGGAACATTAAATCCAGACGTTTGAGATGAGCAGGGCATGTAGCACGTATGGGCTAATCCAGAAATGCACAGAGAGTGTTAGTTGGCAGGCCGAGGGGAAAATACCTTTGGGGAGGCCGAGAGATAGATGGGAAGATAATATTAAAATAGATTTCAGGGAGGTGGGATATGATGATAGAGACTGGATTAATCTTGCTCAGGTTAGGGACCGATGGCGGGCTTATGTGAGGGTGGCAAAAACCTCCGGGTTCCTTAAAAGCCATTTGTAAGTAAGTAAGTAAGTATATAAGTATGTAAGTAATATACCAGACAACGACTAACCCTATAGTAATTTTAATCTTACCAAAGAACACATAATTTTTCTTAAAACTAGAGCAGTTCATAAGGTCGAATTCGAGAAGCAGAAGAATAAAATAATTTTTGTAAGTTTGAAGAGATTTGTATGCATTCTTAGGTTTTTTTTAGATTAGCTATTTTGTAACGTTAAAAGAAGATAAATACTTTAAATCTCCTAGAAATTATGTTACATTTTGTATTTTTGTGATCTCAGTTGGTGGCAAAAAAGAATGGACGGGATTAATTGGAGAACTTGTAAATGAGAATGCTGACATGATCGTAGCACCACTCACCATCAATCCAGAACGAGCAGAATTTATAGAATTCAGTAAACCATTCAAATACCAAGGAATAACAATCCTCGAGAAAAAGGTATTGACAATTTTAGGTGTCATACTGTTACTTCGCTTAATTTCAAACAAATACACACACACACACGCACGCACACACAGAGTCTGCCGTTTTATTTTCTCACTGCTAAGCAGCACTTTCACTGTCTGTAGCTGAAGTACTAGCAAGCTAGTTGCCAATGAATGTACTGGACAGTCAGTCATCGTTTTCATTAATTGTTGTCATCACGTTATAAATAGAAGAAATTACATATCTTTATTTAAAAATACATTATTCTATATGAAGTCGCTTAGTTCTATGATTTTTTTATTGTATAATTTCACGTTCACTCAATTTTCCAATAATATTATGCATTGGAAGAGAACTAAAATCTTTGAAACACTAGAATATTCTTTGCAAATCTTGTTTACTCTTACCGGACAGAGTTAAAATCGCAGTTCAATAGGAAATAGAGAAACATCCATTCGATTCAGATCAGCGCAAAAGTTATTCTCGCTCATAATGGATTGCCAGAACCAACAGTAAATTTAACTACCTTCCATAGGGATTGAGTGAACACAGTTGACTTGTGTTTGTCATATGTTATCTTACTCTTATCTCAAGACTTGGTGTTCCGTAGAGTACACAACGTGACATGCGTAAGGGAAACTCATAACAGCTGCGATTTTACGTGCTGTTTAGTAGTGAGAAAATAAAATGTGCTCACAGCTCAAATTCTATTAAAGCAATTCTTTTGCTGCCATAGAAACATCATGATCTATCTAATATTGCTGTTTAAATTTATATTTTGAAATATATTTTTCTATGATATAGCTAAAAATGTACACCTTATCTTTAATGATGCTGAAACTGATCAGAAAGAGAAAAAGGAATCTGACCGAGAAGAAACTGCCTACTGAAGGATGTACTGGAAGGAATGGTGAACGGGAGAAGAGTTCGGGACAGAAGAAGATATTAGATGATAGGTGACATTAAGATATATGGATCATATGAGAAGACAAAGAGGAAGGCAGACAATAAGAAAGATTGGAGAAAGCTGCGTATGCAGTGAAAAATCTGTCCTTGTCAGAATGAATGAATGAATGAATGAAAGAATGAATGAATGATCAATAAATTGTTTAAAAATAGAATTTATGGTGATCACTTTCACGTGTAAATAGTGAACTAAGTTTATAAATACCTAATTAACTAGTCTGACTTACTAGGAGCCATTTCAGAACTAATGAAATCCTTGCGCCTTACCATACATTTTATTCCTAAGTGATATAGTGTTATAAGTTGTGTAATCAAGATATTTAAATTGTTTTTGTACCGTACAGCTTATGGAACTTCATGCTTACTTCATCTGAAGCAGGATGAAGAATGGAACAAATTTATGTAGTTAAATATTGAATGTTTCATTTAAAAATAAACATATCTCTGCGTTACTACGAATTTCTATAAAACCCTGCATAATTGTTAACTAATCCAAACGGGAGGTTTTGTTCAACCCTATAACGCAAACACATAGCTATTTTTAGATATGCTGAAATACGCAAATACGTTAATTATGGGGATGTCCCGAAGGTTATGTGGCATTGTGTGTATATGTAATATGTTAGATTTCTTAAAGTTATCCAATTACAAAAGTGAGATCAAAGTTTAAGCTGATAGTTTATAATGACAGAATTACAAATTACAAAATTGATATAAAACTTATTAATGACTAAAATGTCTGCGGATGTAAAACTTCAAAGCGAACTCTACCAATGTATTTTTAAAGTACAAAAAGTGTTTCATAAACAAGTGTAAAGTTACGGAAGTCTAATTTAGTGAACACGAAATACTTCTTTTTGAGACTATTTTATTTCGAAGTTACATGAGAAGAAAAGGTATCAAACAATATAACCTGAAAGCATATTCTAAAATTATAAATGAATAAAATTAATAATCATATTAAAAGTTGAAAATGCAATCTTTGGTCTGGAAGGAAAGATCGTTGCCTCTATAACTTAACGCCATTGCGCCTTTTTTATTTTGCCAAATAGTTACGCATAATAATTTAGCATACATTAGTGCCTTCAGTGATTTTACACGTACAGTCCAGAGCGTAATTCAAATTCAGTGATTTTGCTAGCAACCAACTTCTCTTCTGCAATCTATTTATTTATTTAAATAGACTGAAATAATTTCTTGACTGTAGTCGATGGTTGAAATACAAAGAAGCAAAATTGCGCTAAAATTGTATGTTACTTCATTTTAATTTAATTTAATTACAGCCATAGGCATAACACAAATGCTATGGACACAGCCTACTCAGTAAATACAAAACAAAAGTGCAGATTAAAAATAAAATTGAAACTAATATTAGAAGTGAAGGGTTCCTGCTTGTTCAAAATATTCACTCACATCATAAAAAGGATTATCAATAAGCCATTTCCGTAAAACATTTCTAAATCTGGATAACTAACACTATAAGCGTCATTGAAACGAGGAACAGTTTGCATTGTTTGCTACAATTTCTTTGACCCTTACGCTATATCGCTGAAATACAGCTTGTCAGAATAAGTATCAGAAAACATTTTATTTTTACTTTTAGCTCTAAGTTGCTCCTTAACATCTGCACACTGACTCATGAAACACTCTGTATTTAGTACGATAAAGATATCTTTATACATCATGAATATGTTGTACATTTGATTTTATTTAGTGTAACAATGTTTTTAAAATATGCACAATATAATGCATATTTTTTAATTTTTCTATTGTCTACAGCCATCAAGATCTTCGACACTCGTATCATTTCTGCAACCATTCAGCAACACACTTTGGATTTTAGTGATGGTGTCAGTACACGTGGTAGCTTTGGTGCTCTATTTGCTGGATAGATTCTCTCCTTTTGGACGATTCAAGCTTGCTAACTCTGACGGTACTGAGGAAGATGCCCTCAACCTCTCTAGTGCCATCTGGTTTGCATGGGGTGTACTTCTGAACAGTGGGATTGGAGAAGGTAATGATAATTTTGTACAGTCCACTGTGAAAGGTAATTAACTACCTAATTTCTAACAAAATCTAATGCATATTGCTTAGAGACTTTTTATCAATTTTAAGGGTACCTAAAAATTAAAACAAATAAGGTCCATAAAAACATAATATGAAAAGTCAAACCCGTTCTTTATGGTGTCCATATGTTAAAGAAAATACATGAACTCGCTTCTCTATTTTGAAAAAAATTTTATTGACTAATTAGCCATACCGTGCGCTTCGTTGCAATTGTTAGAAGTAAATATTCACTTAAATCTAAATATATTTTTGCAATTACTTGGTGAATAATAGCTTTTTGTATGTTGTAAGTCGTTGCTCCTGAATCATTTTGAAAGTTGGGAGAAACTGCACTTAGTGTCCCGCAAGAAATTTTTCAAAGTCCAATGATGGGACAATGCGCATGCGCAAGACACAGACAAGTAAAGGAGCTACCACACCATAGATAAAGCTAGTGCTCTAATAGTAACATGTACTTAAACCGTTTTAGCAGGTACATTTCACAATAGCTGAGACTCAACATAACAAATGGCGGCAGTTATATTGCATCGTTTAGGGCCGTTTTCTCCAAAGTTAGTTAAACTTGGGGTAAATTAAACCCGTTCAACTTTACTATTCAGTTTAAACATGCTTCCATTTTCTCCATAAATATCTGGCAGCCCACCCGTTTAAACTAATGTTGGCACTAGATGCTCATGGCTTCTCATGTGTTGGCTACACTGAACAATAACTTGATTAATGATGGCGCGTCAACACACTGCCATCGTGATCTAGACCAGGCCGTAATGCAGGTTGTGTGACGTCATTCGATGAGTCGGGCTTTTTTATTTGAGTATACGGAGCTGAGAGAAAGATATTACTTTATAGCGTGTCGGCGCTCAATTTTATTTAGTGTAATGTGTGTATAAGACCCCTTCACACTTCTTATTGCATAATATGTTGCAGAAAGAATTACAAAACTGTGTTATTTTAATGTGAACGGAGTTTTACATGGTAACATAACCTGGTTGCATCAACATTTTAAGTTTGGAATGGAAGCTATTTTGAGATTTAATAAAGAAGAATTATTTATATTGTGATTTTAATTTAGCACGTCTACCTTCCTTACTTGTAGGTACAAAATTTACCACAGTCCCTCCTATGAAATTAGTGTATGTACAGTTGTGTGTTAATCTGGTAGGTTAGATAAATACAATTCATTACAACCCAGTAAAGTAGGGAACAAATAAATAATACAATTAAATTTTTATTCAATGTAATATGTGCATAAGTTCCATTAATGTGTTGCATAATGTGGCAGGAATAATAAATAAAACTGTGTTATTTTTATGTGAAGAGAATTTACCATGTTAACATAACCTATCTGCGTCAACATTTTAGGCTTAAGTTGAGAACGAAAACGGTTTTGAGATTTAATAAAGAAGAATATATTTTTAGGATAAACTTCAGAACACGGTTACCGTCCTTACTTATAGGTAGAAAATTCACCACAGTCCCTCATATGAAATGTACATACGTTATATTACTTAGTAGCGCTGAGGTATAGTTCCGGTAATTTCTGAACTGAAAAGAGTTGAATTTATTTTTTGTGGAGATGCATTTGATCCTATAAGCAAGGCATATTAAAATCCTGAACGAACCGAACTAATTTGTATATGCAAGATGTATGAATACGAAGGGAACTACCTCAGCGCTAGTTTAGCCCTAGTAACATATTAAACTAATCAGACAACGAATAAATACAATTGAAGTGTAGACAAATTGCATTTATAAGTTATACGTAGCGTTATGCTTAATTATAATGCATAATTGCGAATATGGAAATAAGGCAAGTACTGATAGAATAAACATAACCTATAACTTCAACACATTAAAATATGCGTGCGATGCAACTGAAAATTGTTGAAACGTGCATAAATGAATGTGCAAGAATTTCGTAATGAAGCAGGAGTGCTTTATTTCAACTAATTACAATTCTAGATACTGTAACAGTAATGAAAACTATAGGGTATAATTTTTCGTAATATACTATATGTATCTCGTTTTTAGTTCAAATTGTGTATATTATCAAACGTCGTATTATTTACTCGTATAATGTAGGTTATTTACAAATAAAAAGGGCGCAATAATTTAAATTTAATAAGACAAATACGTTAAACTAACAATAATGGATTAGACAAGAGTAACATCGGTATCGCTGCACTTCGGCCTAATCACAACTTACTTTACATGCTAGTCAGTGTTTCACTTTCACGTATATATTATTACACATATTTAGCCTACTGTTTATAAGACCAAAATTTCACTTAACCACATAAGGGCGCAATATTTAATCGAAATAAAGGCAGGTATTACACATACGAACTTTGCCTGCAACAACGTAATTTTCACACCAAAAATAATATTATACCTTAAATTGCAAGTAAATTGTGTCTCAAGTGTCTCACAATCACTGTTTAAAATTTTACTGACGCAATTACACTGCATTTCAGAGAAATATATGTTATTCTTCATGCACTGCAACTAATTCATATGGTTGAAAGACCGCCTTTCGCGATCAGCTGTTAAGCGAGTCACGTGGTCTGCCTTACGGCCTGTATTAGATCACGATGGCAGTGGTCAACATGTCAGCCACAGATTACGATGTCAGCTGATTACAGAGAATTAATCCTATAATCAAATCAACGCAAATAAAGAAGGAATGCATCTACTAGTTTCACAAATAAATAATTTATATCCATGTGAAGTGTTGTCTATCATTTAATCAGTAGTTTTGTTGAATTTATTGGAAAGCATTCTCGATTCCATTTTTCTATGATAGGCAAGATCGTATAATAACTTGTGTCTTGTGTTAATGTGCATTATCTGATGGCATATGTGGATCCATTTTAATATAAAAATTAATTTCCGTTAGTTTATTCCTTTCCCTCCGATAATCAATCTTAATTAATTTCAAGAAGACAACTTCCAGCTTTTTAATGTATTCCATAACACACTAAATTAGGCCTACCTGATGTACCCAGGATCTTGATATTTCTAAGGGAAATTGCTTTTATTTTTAACATTGTAGTATGTGATCTAACCTATTTATGTAATATTCACAGGCCCTAGTTTATAATTGGCTAGAATGGGCAAATACCCAGAGCAAGAGAAAGTATTTTAAGGTAGGATGTTGAAATAATTGTTAAATACATGCTCAATAAAAATGAATATTTATAAATAATGTAATAAAAACAGCCTTTTGTTTGGTGAATTGGCAAAATTATTGTTTCACATTTTTGTTTGGTAATAGAATGGATGAAGTTAAAGAAAGAGGTTAGGGTGCCAACATTTGCTCTGTCCAGTTTTCCAGTGACCTAAACCCAGGGCCTAAATATTCATAATAGGTGTCATCCTATTGTATTATTTTTATTTCAGTAAACGGTTGGTTGCACTGCATGATTGGTTCATCGTCCATTATGAATTTTGATCAGATTATCATAAGCTGATTAATGTACACTGTAAGGTCCTGTGTTCAGAAATGGAGAATTCAGGGAAAAAAGTAAGAATTTTAATCCAGTAGAAATTGATTTACTGCTCTCTTTAGTTAGTACAAAGAAAGATATATTAGAATGTAAGAAAACCGATAGTATATCTTTAAAAGACAGAAAAAGCTTGGCAAGAGCTAGCAGAAAGTTTCAATGAAATTAGTGGAACTGTAGTACGGTAACAGATTGGAAGATATTAAAGGGGAAGTATGAAAACCTCAAAAACAATTGTAAAAGGAAATTTTCCGAAGATAAAAAATACACATAGGTGCAGGTGGAGACCCAAATCAACCGAACTTAATAACTTACATGAAAATAAAAGAGATTATTGGCACAATACAACTTGAGAGGCTACCATCTGTATGTGACTCAGATTGTACTGGCCAGTCATCACTACTCGCATCTGTGGAGCACCCATCTGCAAACATTGGAAAAGCACAATTTCCTCCTCAAATCCAATCTATTCAAAATTCCAGTGGAATTACCTTTTCAGCTGTGAATCTATACAAGTCTGTAGCTTCTGAATCCCAAGCATTTGTCGCAGGTGACGATTCAAATCCCACTGATCAGGTAACTGAAGATATACCAATATAATAGTATCTCAGGATAATAAACAAATTAATGAAGTAGAAGCCATTCCATGTAGCAGTCAATTCAGTATTAGGGACCTAAGGAAACCTACTTCCACTCCACTCCTAGTAAAGAAGAAAAAACCATCACAAGACAGTTCATTGGCAGGAAAGAAACTTATGGCATTATGGCAAGAAAAACAAGTTCTGCAGTTACAAAAACAAGCAATAGAGGATCAAATTCAATTCCAAAGGATGGAGCATGAATTTAAAGTACCGGTAACATATATTATGAAAGAAGAACATACAGTGAAGATGAAACTCACAGAACTTTCTATAAAAAAAAATAAGGAGTTTGATCTTGAGCTGAAAAGAAGAATTCTTGAACTTGATGTTAGGAATAGGGATTTGGATCTTAAAAAAACAGCTAACTGAAATCACAAGATTTTGATGGAGTTATGGTGTTTATTTTGTTCAAGTCTATATGTTCTTTTTTATTTAAATGAAAAAATTTAATCTAACGTATTAAATCACTTTAGGTACCGGTAACTTACATATTTAAAGACAGTATTGATAACTTTAGTTTTGTAGTGGTTTTTAGTGGTTCTAATATGTTATGATGTCATTTTGATATTTTCATAAAGTCATTCGGTTTATATCATTCACTGTATTAATAATACTATAATCAACATATCACATCAGGTTATCATGCTACTTAAAACAGAAGATATTTAAATTTATGTAGCTTCTTAAATAATTGAATAACAAGTTAATCAGTAGGTAGTTTAACTTAATTCCAATTGAAAAACGAAATTTATTGCATGTTATCACCTATCACATAATTTATATATGGCTTATTTATAATATAGTAATAATACATAAGAAAAAAACAATAGGCCTAGGCCTAATTATAACATGACATCAAAATGTTCATAAATCAATTGTTAGTTTCATTTCTAATTATTTTAATAGACATGAACATAATATTAAATATACAGTATATTCCCTCCAGCTAATTTCTTATATGTTACAAAATAAACACACTGCATTTTTCAAGTAATTAGTTACGTTCTGTCATTGAAATCCGACATTGATATAATTTTGATACAAATGCAGATATATATCAACTTGTAACATCACTGCGTAATTAAAATAAAGTGGGATTTTTACATAAATTGTGACTACACTATAATGTGTTAAAATGTTTGTGTATCAGTAGTAATATTTTATACAACACAGTTACAGTTAAGTCAGGTCATCATTAGATTCTATATTATGGAGGTTGTGTTGCATCTAAAGATACACCAGACAAGATAATAAGTCAGGTTTAAAAAAAAAAACAACAATTTTAGGCTTAATAATTATGGTGTAAGTTACTGGTACTGCTTAATTTTCAGTGAAGTAAAGTTATAATACCGGTACTTTTGAAAATATCCAAGTTTAACATGAATAATAAACAATGTTACATGTACTACAGTGAATGAAACTTACTTTATGTTAATTTCATTCTTTTGTTTCACTGATTCACAAACAAATTTTAGTCATGAAACTTACTTTATGTTAATTTCATCCCTTTGTTTCACTGATTCACAAACAAATTTTAGTCATGAACGTACTGATGGATAAGGTGCTGGTAATGCTTAATTTCCAGTGAAGTAAAGTTACATTATACTTTTGAAAATATGCAAGTTTAACATGAATAATAAACAAAGTTACATGTACTGCAGTGAATGAAACTTATTTTAAATTAATTTAATCTCTTCCTTCACTGGTTCACCAACAAATCATGGAAGTACTGATGGATAAGGTGGTTTCGCCTGATATTATTTTCTGCTACATTTGGGTGGTTGTTAGCTGCTTGAGGGAAGTTATGCACAGCATTAATGACATCCAACTGGTCATCAGTAACAGGAGGTATATTTTAATTCTCATTGCAATCTATATTGTGTAAAATAGCTGTTGCCGCAATTACACTTTGAATTCTGTCCAATTTTAGTCTGATTCCAGTAGCTAAAACAGGAAATCTTTTCTATACCCCATAGCTCTCTCTACTGGACTTCTAGTCCTTATGATGGCCTCCTGAAAAAGTTGTTCTTCTGGCGTGTGTGTAATTGTCAGTGGTGTAATGAGATAATTTTGTACAGCATATCCACTTTCTCCAACTAGAATGGCTGCACCAAATTCTCCATCTTTAAATCGCCTCTTAATTATTGAAGAATTAAAAATATGTGAGTCATGAGATGAGCCTGGCCACCTAGCCACAATGTCTCGAATCAACAAGGAAGAATCAGACACAGTTTGCACATTAATTGAAAAAAAAATCCTTTCGATTTCTGAAGATTTCTGCATCACCTCCACCTGGTGATTGCATTTTCACATGTGTTCAGTCAATTGTACTTATATAGTTAGGAAAACGCGAAATCGTATAAAATCCGTGCTTAACTCTTGCCGTTCCTTTAGGTGTTGTTGGCATGTTGATATAACGCTATGACAAATGTCGTATAGCTGTAGAAACTTTTGCAAGGACTGAGAGAACAGAAACTGGAATTAAGAGTACAGAGAGTGGATTGAGAGGACAGAGAATGATCTGAGAGCACAGAGAGTGAACTGAGAGAAGATAGTGGACTGAGAGGACAGAGAGGAGCCTGGGAGGATAGATAGAGCACTGTGGGATAGGGAGTAAGCTAAGAGAACGGAGGGAACAGAGACTGAACTGAGTGACAAGAAGGTGGAGAGCGAGGATGGTGAGTAGACTGAGAGATCAGAGAGTGGACTGAGAGGACAGAGAATAGACGGAGGGGACAGAGAGTAGACTGAGAGGAAAGGAAGTGGACTGAGAGGACAGAAAGTGGACAGAGATTACAGAGAGAAAATTGAGAGTACAGAGAGTAGACTGAGGTGCAGAGAATGGAATGAAGGGACGGAGTGGATAGAGACGACAGGGAGAGGACTCAGACAACAGTGTGTAGCCTGAGAGGATAGGGGATGAACAAGAGGAATGGGAATGAGCTAAGAGAACAGAGAGTGAACTGAGAGAAAAGAGAGTGGACACAGAGAATGTTAAGTATATTGAGAGAACAGAGAGTGGACTGAGAGGACAGAGAAGGGGCAGAGATTACAGAGTCACTCTCTGTACATTGTGTGGATTGAAAGGACGGAAAGTGATACAAAGAAAACTGAGAGTATGGAGTGGGCTGAGGAGAAAAAGAGTGAACTGAGAAGACGAAGATTGGACCGAGAGGAGAGAGAGAGAGAGAGGACTGAAGTAGTAGAAAAGGGAAAGGAAACAGAGTGGACCGATATCAAAGAGAGAGTACCGATACTGAAATTACAGTGAGTGAGCACAGAGAGGACTCAGAGGAAAGAATTCTGACTCGCAGTTTCCCCAGTTCACTCTCAGTCTTTTCTCTATCCTCTCAGTCCACCTCTGTCCTCTCAGTTCACTCACTGTACACTCAATCCACTCTCAGTTTTTCACCCCACTCTGTTCTCTCAGTCCACTCTGTCACCTCAGTCTACTCTCTGTCCCTTCCCTGTTCTCTCAGATCACTCTCTGTTCACTCTATGTCCTATCAGTCCACTCTTTGTCTTCTCAGTACACTCTCTGTCTTCACTCTGTCCTCTGAGTCCACACTCTGTGCTCTCAGTACACTCTCTGTTCTCTCAGTCAACTCTATCCTCTCTGTCCACTCTCTCTTCTCTCAGTTCACTCTCTGGTCCCTCTCTTTTCTTTCAGTTCCCTCTCTTTTCTTTTAGTTCCCTCGCTACCCCCACAGTGCTCCATCTATCCTCTCAGTCTACTCTCTTTCCTCTCAGACCACTTTCTGTTCTCTCAGTCCACTGCCTGTCCTTTCATTCCACTCTCTGTAGGCCTACTCACAGTCCACTTTCTGTACTCTCAGTCCACTCTCTGTATTTTAGTCCACTCTCTGTACACTCAGTTCACTCTGTCATTTTTATGCCTTCTCTGCCCTCTGCCTTCCCTCTGTCCACTCTGTCTCGTCTCAAAGCTAAGTTCATTAAGGAAAGAGAAGAGTGAGAATAAAACAATGACTGAGAAGACAGTGACGAATGAAATTTAGCGGAAGGGGTTCAATATGTAAGGTTTTTTTAGATTTAGATTTTCCAGCAAATCGTTCATAGCCACATTAATGAATTTTAATTATGAGCGGCTCGAAGTAAGGCGATAACACGCTCACTAGGTTTAAACTACAGTCCGATATTAATCGGAGGGGGTTCATTATGTATACAAGTTTAGATTTTTCCTGCAATTCTTTATTCCTACAATAAGCAATTACACATTTTCAGGACTCGAACGCAGTAAGTAATTCCGTCATTGGTTTAAAACTAAAGACTGTAATGTGGCGGAAGATTTGCATTGTGTATACAAGTTTTTAGTTTTTCCTGAAATGTTTTATTCCTTTAATAAAAAATTATAAGTTTTCGGTGCTCAAACCCAGGAAATAATGCCGTCACTGGGTCAAAACTACAGACTGTAATTTGGCGGAGGTCGAGCAGTGTGTATACAAGTTTTTAGATTTTTCCTGCAAATTTTTATGTCTCTAATAAACAATTATAGCCCACACTTTCGGTATTCGAACTCAGGAAATATTGCCGTCACTTTGTCCAAGCAAGAGAATGTAATTTGGCGGAAGATGTGCAGTGTCTATATAAGTTTTTAGATTTTTCCTGCAATTTTTTATGTCTCTAATAAAGAATTATAAATTTTCGGAGCTCAAATCCTGGATATAATGCCGTCACTGAATCCAAGCTACAGACTGTAATTTCGCGGAAGTGGAGCATTGCGTGTACATGTTTTTGGACTTTTCCTGTGATTTTTAATAACTATAATGATGAATTATATATTTTCGGGGCTCGAATTCGGCCTCAATTGGTTCCTATGTTGGCGGTTCCATAGATGAACCATTCCTACCTACTACAAACATAATCTTTGTAATAAGACAGCAGTATTTTACACTCTTTGCGCGTCTTGTACTCTCTGCTCGACCTGCATTAGGTTTTATCGAGAGGAAGATTGGCATAAGTAACAATTTTCGTTACAGTGGCGGCAGATGAGTTAAGGTTGGTAGCGCAAAAAGCACTAGAAATATGTTGGCACTCCTTCAGATGTTACAGCATAGCGGGACAAATACTGCAGTAGAGCCGAAAGTTGTATTTAAAACTATGAATTTAACTGTTATTATCATGGAATACTTCTTGGAATTGATCAGTCAATTCTACTTTTAAGATTGGCAGTATATTAGACCTAATAGGCAATTGATGAGTGTCTGAAATGAAATATACTTGTAAGAAATGAAGGCTATTGCTATCAGCTGGAAGAAGATTTCCAATTGAACGATGAGCCTATGCTTGAACTTTAAAAGATGGCGTAAAATTGACTTTATGTATTTCTTTTGCACTAAACGATGCCACTTAAAATAAGGTGTTGTACTGTCTTATGTTATTCAAAAAGTGTGTTGATAACGGATGTACTCCGATAAGTAGGTAAGTGGAGGCTCTTGAATCTCAGGAGAAACAACTTTTACACCAGCGCAACATAATCCGCTTGGCTCATTACCCCACTTTTTGCATTGCATTTATTGCATAATGTTCTATTATACATTTTGGCATCTGACCCGTTTTCATTTGACTACACCCCATATAATTGCCATTATGGGTAGCTACAATTGTAATCATGAACACTGATTATAGTTGAACTTTTCATCGTATTTGACTTTATACCATTATCAATCAGGGATTTCGCGAATGTACCTTGTGAGGAAAATGAACGTGGTACATAAATATTATTTTAAGAAATACAGGAAACGGATATACAGAATAGCCTATCAGGTTTCCTGTACATGAGGATCTATTTTAATCTTAGCTATTATCGATTCACCGTAATAAAATTATAGCATAATGTCCATCTAGACACACTTTCCTATGTTGAAATAAAAATTATAGAAATCAGTTAAGTAGCTTTTGAGATTACTTCATACGAACTCAGAAACATTCTCTGTATGTTAATATTGATAAGCATATTTTATATATTTCCCATCAAGCAGTTATACACATCCGTATAAAATAGTGTTAAATGAATACTTTCGTTTGTTGTTGTGCAAGGCTCCTTATAGACGAATTCATTTGTTTACATTTAATTATAGCCTATTAGTCTGAGGCGGTTCTGATAAAACGCAGTCTCATTTTAAAATTCTTGTTCTCGTTAAATATCAGTCCTATCAACGTTTTGCATAGAATGAAACCTATCGGAAATCGTTCTTAAAGATACTTTTGTTATGCAATATTTTTATAAAAATAAAAATTATAATCGAGATGCAAATTATACAAATTAAGCTTTCAGGAAAGTTAATTTGAATAATTTCGAGGGAAAAATTGTTCCGGGGCCGGGTATCAAACGTACGTTTAACCAAAGGTCCCGGGTTCGATACCCGGCCCCGGAACAATTTTTCCCTTGAAATTATTCATTATAATCGAGATACTCAATGTATTTGATTCAGGCCCCCTTATAAACCCTTTTTAAATAAAATATTTTGAATGCCATATAACCTAAAGCTAAGTTATTTATTTGAATATACAATTTCTTGAACTCTATTTTACCAGAAAGTATATTAGGTTTATAGTTATAGACTGATAGTTTATATTGTTATAATAATAATTCTAAGTTAGAACAAACTTAATTTATATTCCAATTTTCATGGAAATCGGTTCAGCAAAATTATCACGTGAAAAGGTAACAGGCAGACAGACAGACAGACACACAGACATAGAAACAAAAATTTCAGATATGCGATTTTTGATCTCTGGATATTTAACTATAAATGTTGATACCAATTATTTCTGAGAAAGCGAAAATTACCAGAATAATTTTGGTTACACATTTATTATTAGTAGGGGAATTTCGGGGGAATATGGGCATGTGGGGAATATGGGTAATATTACTTTCTCATGTCGAAACTCTTGCAACGAATTATGCCTCTTCTCTAATAACGGTTAGTATAAAGTGAGACTATCGTAATCGTTGCTGTGGGAAACGCGCTGTGCAGTATTATCTCGTATTGTTGTTAAAACAGCCATCTAAAACGCGAGTATTGACTTCCAAGTATACTAACATTTCACAGTACTTATTTTAGATATGTTATATGCAATAGATTACACATGAACTTTAGAAAATAATTTAAATCTAATAGTTTAGATACAGAATACACATCTTGAACTGCTGTACTATTGCGTCAGACGTTGTTTTGTGAGTAGTTTACGGCAATGCCAACTGTTGAAAGTAAACCCTACATGTCGGGGTAATATGGGCGCTAATGTTCGGGGGAATATGGGCAAGCATCAGACTTCATAAAAATGACTCTTCAATATTGATGAAAATGGCTACAAATGATTACAAGAGCGAAAGATGTCATTGTACCCATGAACATAAATGGTGCATTGCTTTTACTCTAAAGAAAAGGAAGAAACCATTACCCTTTTGGCCGCTTCATTGCAGCAGGGAACTACTTTCCTCCAAGTATCATTATAAAAGGAGTGAGGACAATAATGACTGAAAGAACAGCTGCCTGCTGTCAGTAAATTATACTTCCACATGCAGTCTTCCTACATTAACGAAGATACGAGGTGTGATCATTAAATTCTGAGACTTGTCCCATTAGTGGGAATATAATTACCTCATTTAAATTTGGCTGCCATCCCCTTCAAGGTAGTCCACTTGGCCACTGATCCCAACGTGTCTGCCATTTTTGGAATGCCTCCTGGAAGTCCCGTTCTTGAAGTCTGTCAAGCACCTTCTACGATTCGCGTTGGATCTCCTCCACAGTGCTAAAGCGGTAACCCTTTAGCTTGAATTTCATCTTCGGAAACGTAAAAAAAGTCTCAGGTGGCCAAATCTGGTGAATACGGAGGGGAGGAATGACGACCATCTTGTTACGGGTGCAAAACTGGAGTGTTGCGAGAGCTCTTTGAGCTGGCGCAGTGTCGGCATGGAGCATTCATTTGTTCTTTGTCCAGAGCTTTGGTCGTTCCTATTCAAAATGGACGTGAGGATCATTATGCACAATTTGTCGAATTTTTTTCGACATTTTCGGCAGTGTTGCACGTGTGTGGTCGACCTGTCCTCTCGTCGTCCTTTTGCGATGTTCTGCCATTACTGAAAAATGAATGCCACTCTAAACACACCTCGCCTGACTCACTGCTTCATTCCCGTAGGCTTGCTTCAATATTCCGTGAGTTACGGTTGTCGATTTACCAAAGAATTTGACGTTCGCTTTCTGCTCCAGTTTCGAGTCCATCGTGATTTCGTAGATGCGCGGATGTACGTGATAACAAAACCTTGTGCAACAGAGGTCTCAATGAAGATAGCGCTTCGAAACTTTGAGTCGCGTCTCTTCAAGGTCATCCAGTGTCACTGCTGCGCGTTCGTGTCAATCACGTGGTCCCTTCGCCCACAGCAGACAAAATCTCAGAATTTAATGATCACACTTCGTATATATTTCGCAATAATCAAGAACTTCGTTGTTTATTTCAACCTCAGTAAGCATGCACCTGCAAGTTTGATAGTAGATGGACGTGATTCACATAGTTGTAATCCTGACACTCTTAACTTTGCAGTAGAAAACGGATTGTGCATGTTTTGTCTTCCTCCACATACCACAGCCTAGCTTCAATCAGTAGATAGGGGTCTGTTTGGTCCTCTGATGAAAGCTTACAACAGTGGTGCTTCAGCTTTCTTCAGGCAACATAGGAGACCTTTTACGAAGTTCGAGTTTGCTTCCACTTTCAAAGAAGCATGAAACAGATGTGTCAATGTATGTCTGGCTGTAAATGCCTTCTGAGCTTCAGGCACTTTTCAACTGCACATGAGTGTCATTTCTGATTATGCTTACATTGGCACTGCAGAATCAGGTGACAAACCTACAATTCATAGAATTCCACTGATTCAAATGTCTTAGAATCTCCAAACGTCATTCATCGTCAAAGAATCACATCATCTGCCAAAGGCATTACGCAATAACCATTACAAATTGCATGTACAATATATAATATAGTTAGTACATTTATATTTTCAAGTATTTTAAGTGTTTTTTCACTTCTTTCAGTTCACTGTGATTCACATCATTAATGCCCATTTTACCCCCATACCCAGGGTATGATCAAGATGGCGGCGGATGAGTGAGAAAGATACGTTGTTGTTTTCAGTTCAAACACTGATCTCGTGTGGAAGTTTAATATTAGTGTGTTTAAAAGTAGGGTAGATTTCAAATATAGTGTATGCACGATACGTGAATATGTTAGCGACACTGAATAAACTCCAGTAGTGATATAAACCGTGTTTATATTTCAGAAGTAAACTTTGAAATGTATATATTATATTATTTTAATATACCGAAGTACATACGATATTTCCATGCAGATATTCTGCGCCATCATACGATGAAAGAGTAATGGGACGGAAAAAAACTCTCTCCGGCGCCGGGATTTGAACCCGGGTTTTCAGCTCTACGTGCTGATGCTTTATCCGCTAAGCCACACCGGATACCCACCCCGGCGTCGGACAGAATTTTCTCAGATTAAGTTCCAACTAGTCACTCATACCGAGTGCACCTCAGCACATGTGTGGACTTCAGTCCTACGTTCATAGACATCTATGACGTAGTGCAGAGGGCTGCCACTAGAGGGAACCCAAGAGTTGGAACTTAATCACAGACAATTCTGTCCGATGCCGGGGTGGGTATCCGGTGTGGCTTAGTGGATAAAGCATTAGCACGTAGAGCTGAAAACACGGGTTCATATCCCGGCGCCGGAGAGACTTTTTCTCCGTTCCATTACACTTTGAAATGTGTGTTGGTAAGAATTCTATCGCTACCCATGTTATGGGATCTAGTATTCGGTGGACCGAGAGAAAACTGTATATATGCAACTGCGCTGAGGTGGGAGTGAAACCTTATTAGTGTTAGAGGCGCATAACACATTCTAATTGGCGAGAAACTGTGTACATGTTGGGGACAAACTGTATACCCGTCGAAAAAAGATACCTCATTACTGTTAGGGTGGCACTAGTGGAAAGATACCTTATAAGTGAGCGCTGCTTGCAACAGCAACTGGGGATAGAAAAGGAGTGTAAGCGAGTTCGTAATTACTACAGTAGTATTAGTATCAATTATCAGTTACAAGATACTCCGAGTGGGGGGACGAAAATGGCAGAGGAGAGGAATCAGTATATTGAAAATGTGTTCAATACTCTAGTGGGTGTAACAGAAAAAGGAGGGAAAATAAGAAAAGATCTGAAACGAGGTGTTCTGGAAAGTGTAAGTAGTCTAAGAAATATAATTGCTGAAGTAAACTCTATTGTTCAGAGCAAAAATGATGAAAATAATAGGTTGAAAGAGGATGTTATGAAAATTAAAAATGAACTTGCTACACTGCACGATAGACAGGTGGCGACATCTCTGGGCAGCACGCACCAAACTACAGGAAGCGGAGCGCGACAATGTGATAGCAGAGCACGAAAATGCTACTCCGAAGTACTGAAAGGAGACGTAGAAAAAAATATTCAAGATAACACTAAAATCAAAAGATGGCAACAAATCTGCAGAACAGATTAGAACAGAACTGAAGAAGAGCATCAATCTTACTGAGATCAAAGTCGCAATCAAAACTCTGAAGACACTCAGAGACGGTAGAATTTTGATAGAAACCGGAATCGAGGAAGAAATAAAATCACTCAGCTCTTCTATCAGCACTAAGTGTGGTGATCAGGTAGAAATCATAAAGCAAAAACTACGGAATAATAATTTACATCGTTCCTGAAGAAATAGAACTGGAAAATGCTGTTGACACTATTAAAGCTCAAAATCCCGCGTGAATGTAGACGAAGAAGTTATTGAGGCCAAATTCAAGTACAAAACCAAAAAAGGAAAATACAACATGATACTTGAAGTAGGTCCACAGACTCGCAAAATCATTCTCCAAACTAAGTTGAAGATGGGGTGGGAAATCTGCAATGTAGCAGACTACTTATCTCCGATTAGATGCTATAAGTGTAGTCGATTTGTCCACAAACATAATGAGTGTAAAAAGGAAACAACATGCCCTCTGTGAGCACGCAACCACAGACTTAACGAATGCAACAGTCAAGCATCAGAATACAAGTGCATAAATTGCTCAGTATATAATAGCTACAGCAAGAAAGAAAATATAGGTGAGAACCACTCATCACTAAGCAGAGATTGTCCAAGCCTGCAAGCGGTGGTAATGAAATACAAGAAAAACATTGATTACCAACATGGAGACAACAAGATACCTGAAGAAAAAGACAAAATCACCGGAAAACTCAAAATGAGGTCAAATGTTTTCAAATAAACCTCCAACATTCAAAAGCCGCAACTGCCAATCTGATGAAGCTAATCGAAGTAGAGGAGCCAGATATCATTTTCATCCAGGAACCGTACTTATACCACAATAAAACTGTTGGAATCGACAGAAAGTACAGGATATTTAACTCAGGCAAAGGCAGAAATAGGTCAGCCATAATTATCACAAACAATAGACTAGACGCCATACTTATTAGACAATTGTCGAATGAAGACACTGTAATACTAGAAATAATACATGGACAACTTAAACTGTATGCAGCCAGTATGTACTTTAACATAGACCATCCTATAGAAAGGAACTTAATGAAAATAAATGAACTATTATAATTCGTTAAACAGAAAGAGTCTTAATAGCAATGGACGCCAACGCACGATCTACAACATGGCATGACGTCACATCAAACAGAAGAGGCAGGGAATTAGAAGAATACATTTGAAGTAAACAGCTGTACATAGTAAATGAGGAGAGTGAAAGATTTACCTTCCAGAGCAGGAGAGGGTTCAGCAACATAGACTTAACTGTCACCAACAACAAGCTTGTAGCTGCTGTGAGCGATTGGGAGATAAGCCCTGAAGAAAATTGTTCAGACCACAATATTCTTAAGTATAATATACGATTTCATAACGTCCAATACAACGTGAGCAACTATCAAGGATTACGATTTATAGTAAAAGGAGAAAAATGGCATACCTTTGATCGAAATCTAATTGAAATTGCATCGAAAACATTTAATAATGTGGGAAATAGAGAAGAAATGGATGAATACCTGACTAAACAGGCTTCAGAAACAACTAAACTGGAAACCTTTGTTGAAAATTTCTTCAATTTAATTCAATCAGCTTGCAAGAAATCTTTCAAAACTACAAATACAGCAAACACCAGGAAAAATTGAAAATCAGTCCCGTAGTGGACTCAAACACTCACAATAAATAGGAAAAGGGTGAACTCTCTAAGAAGACTATATCAAAGAACGAAGAACAACGAGGAACTACGGGAAACCAGGAAACGTACATACTTCGAAGAGAAGAGAAAATATCAGCTTGAAATTAGAAAAGAAAAAATCAATTCTTGGAAAGAATTCTGTAATGTAAGTGCATCAATTAATCCATGGTCACAAATATATAAATTGGCAACTGGAAAAATCCGAACCAATAGCACTATGACTACACTGCAAAAATCTGACGGCACAGAAATAACAAATCTAATTGACACAATGAATCAAATACTCGATCACCTAATGACAGAGGATAAAGAGGAAGATGACAACGAACAACACCAAAACATTAGAAGGGAGATAGATGAACCAATTAATACTAACGATGATAGATAATTTACGGCAGAAGAAATAAGAAAAATAATTGAAAGCTTCAACAGCAAGAAAGCACCAGGCGTAGATGGACTTACTAGAGAAATAGTTCTGCGTACGTTCAAAATTTTCCCTGATACTCTAACGACAATATATAATGAATGCTTAAGCAGAGGATGCTTTCCCAAAATATGGAAAACAGCAAATCTAATTCTAATAACGAAACCCGGGAAGGAAACCGACATGCACCCATCTAAGTTTCGACCCATGTAAATCTAAGGTAATGCTGCTGTCCACAAGGAAACGAAGAGAATGGAAGGATATACAGATTTATCTTAATTACAAACCTCTCGAGGAAGTCAAAGCCATAAAATATCTGGGAATAGTATTTGATGATAAACTAACCTTTAGAGACCATATCAATTATGTAGCAGAAAAGTGTACAAAATTAATATTCACGCTCTCAAAAGCAGCCAAACTAACATGGGGTTTAAAGCACGAAGCTCTGAAAACAATATACAAAGGAGGAACAGTGCCACTAATTTTATATGGAGCCCTGGTGTGGAAAAGAATAATGGACAATAAATTCTATAAAACCAAGATTATTAGAATACAAAGGCTCATGAATATAACAATAGCAAAGACTTCCCGAACTGTGTCCATTGTGCGTGATAACGGGAATAATCCCAATAAACATCCAAATAAAGGAGACAGCAGATTATTACCACCTTGTCAAAAGAAGCAGAAACCAACATGACCACGAGAACAGGAATCAGATTGACCACGATATGCAGTTAAAACATTGGCAGCATCCAGCTGACCAATAAAAAATCAGAGAAGGACAAGAGGACAACGAACATAATATAATTAAAATCTTCACAGATGGTAGCAAAGGTGATCTCGGTGTCGGAGCAGGAATAGCTATATTCAAAGATGGCAACCTGGAGGAAGCTCTAAAATACAGGCTGAATGGTAAATGTTCAAACAATCAGGCTGAACAACTAGCCATATTAAAAGCTGTTCAACATGTACAGACCCTGGAAAGTCAACAGCAAACAATTTCAATATTTACAGACAGCAGAATAACATTAGACTCCCTCAGAAACCAAACAAATCATAAGCATTTTATAGAAGAAATCAGAAGAGAAGTAAAGAAAGCGGAGAGGAAGAACTGGAAAATAGAATTCAACTGGATTAAGGCCCACGCTGGACACAAGGGGAATGAATTAGCAGACCAACTTGCGAAGGAGGCAGCACGCTCCGAGGATATTGAAGAGAGCTACAGCAAGACACCAAAAAGTGCAGTGAAAAGTGAAATACACAATCTCAGTTTAGTGAAGTGGCAAAACAAATGGGACAACATAGCAAAAGGACAAATCACAAAATCTTTCTTCCCAAATATAAACGATCGGTTAAAACTGAAACTTAACATAACCCCAAACTTCACAACTATAATAACAGGACACGGAAATATAAAATCTTATCTACATAAATATAGAATTATAGATAGCCCATTATGTCCATGCAACAATGACGAAGAAACGCTAGATCATTTGTTATACAAATTGGTAAATTACTTGAGAGAGAAAGAGACATTTTCAAAGCGGCAGTTCTAAAGACTTAAAACTGGCCAGTGAATAAAGACAAACTAGTGCACAAATACCATAAGAACTTGATCAAATTTACTAACAATATACAATTTGACAAATTACAATGAAAGAAAAGTACAAAATTCATCCATCTATATTGCCTATAAAGTATGTAACTCTTAGAACAATATAAAGTAATTATATGAACATTGTTTAAGGTAAACCAATGCATGTAGTATTACTCCGCAGTAATGGAGCATGCAGACTGTAAAAAAAAAAAAGAAAAAACCTACTCGGGGGAATATGGGCAAAAACATTAACTTGCATTTTCTAGCTTTACTCGCATACGTTTAGCAGTAAGGAGTCAGGATTCTTATATAATATAGCTAAATTGTCAAGAAACATATCCCAGCTATAAAATTAATTATTAGAAAAAAACCGAGAGATATTGCACCCGAAATAGTACTAAGGTGCCCATATTTCCCCGACTTCCCTTATAGGTTGTTCTCTAGAGTAGATCTCAAATCTGTCAAAAATATAGAGGCTTGTGGGTAACAGTGTTATTACCCGTAAGAAATTTCGCCCACATGATTATTTCGTCAAGAGTGAATTTTGCCAACTGGCATTTAGGCAATACAGTTATAATCTATATTCCACTTTTATTCTTAGTTACACACGATGAGTCAGGAGGAAAGGTACAGGTTTGAGAGATAATATTAGTGATTCTGAAGAAAAAAGTTTATATGAACATATGTCATGTTCTTAACGGTTTCGGAAAAAACTAATCGAAACAATGAGGAACGGGAGAGATGATAATAGTGATTCTGAAGAAAAAAGTTTATATGAACATATGTCATGTTCTTAAAGGTTTCGGAAAAAACTAATCGAAACAATGAGGAACGGGAAAAGTATAGGTGATAGTAAATTAAAACATTATTGCCTTATGTTCTGTTTAAGTGTGTACTTTTCTTTGCATAATATGATCAAAAAATTCACCGTCAACTTCAATGCACTTTGTAGCTCTTGTAGAGAGCTGCTGTGTTGCTGATCTAAGCTGATTCGGACATTTTTTTACTTGAGCACAAGCATGTAAAATGCGAGCGAGTAGTTCCTCTCTTGTTTCCACTTTGCACTTGTAGACTTCTCTCTTAAGTCAACCCCACACACAGTAATCCAATCGAGTAGGTCGGGTGACCTAGGTGCCAAGAAAGTACTCCACGGCGACCGATCCAACGCCTAGGATACTTTTCATTGAAGTACTGTATCCCTGATTGTAGGAAATGTACAGGAGCTCCATTATGCTGAAAGTACATACGAGGTCGTGTTGCCAAAGCAATAGCCTCCACGTATTCTGGTAACACGTTTTGAAGGAAATCAAGATACCGTACTCCATTAAGACGGTTATAAAACAACTGGCCCGATGAGTTGACCTCTAATGGTTTCGTTCGTGTGTGAGTGCTAAGGGTATCCGGAAGGCCAAAAATTATGTTCTTTTTTAGATTTTTGTGGATTAGAAACTGGAAAATTTCCTCCTTAAAATGGTATAATCATCTTTCCTGTAGCTTAATTCTAAGTACCCTATTTTAAAATATTTGTCAAATATATACTTGTCAATTCAAAAAGGGTGCGTGATACATGATACGTCTCCTCATTGTCATAGAACAATTTCAGTGAAAGACTCTGAAGACGCATCATATGGTGCACGAATCCACTAAAATGCAATGGAAACTTTGAACCTCGGTTCCCGTATGTTTATTTTTTTCATACATAACGGATCATTTCATTTAAACTATTAGAGGTAGAGACCTGAAATTTGCAGGCCTTGTTTATAATGCTAAATTACATCTTGTATCATATCCATTTTGTCATATTCCATTACTAAAAAATTTTATATACGAGTAGTAGTATATAGTGAAAGAAATTACGAAAATTGATTTTGGTACAACAAATAATATTTTTTACACAAGGAACATTTTCTTCTAAACCAGGGATGCGAAACTGTGATACAATTGCAGCAGAATGTCACAAGACGTAACACGTAACTCATCCTTTCCTTTCAACCCTCGCGTCATTGTAGGGTAGGAGGAGAAGAAATGTGTATTCAGTGTGCTTGCCAAACGTCACAGATACGTCATTGGAGGCTCCGGCCTTGTGGACGGCAGAACAAATTCTTTCCCCATGCTTCCACCCCTCTCTTCCCCAGTTATGCATCCCTGTTCTAAACTATTGGAACTAGAGATCTGAAATTTGCAGGGCTTGTTTATAATGCTAAATTACATCTTGTACCATATCCATTTTGTCATATTTCATTACTGAAAAATTTGATGTGCAGTAATAGAATATAGTGAAAAAACTAAGAAAATGTATTTAATAATCCGAGGCACGACAGCCCATGAAGGACCATGATCGACCAGCTGGCTGCTGGCCTCACGTCCACATATCGAAGCAGAGGTGGACGATCATCCAAACAGAATGGAGGTATCGTGTTGTTAGCACGATGATCCTCCCAGCCATTATAGCTGGCTTTCGTAACCGGATTTCGCTACCTATCATAGTTCCCCAAGCGCATCACGTGCTGAGTGGGCACCGGTCCCATTTCATGAGAAATTTTCTTTCCCCATGAGGACTTGAACTAGGGTGCATTCCGCAATGAGAGTCCTAGGCAGAATGCTTTGACCATGACGACACGACGTGGGACGAAAATTTATTTAGGTACAACAAATAATATCTTTAAGTAAACAGCTATTATATTAACATTTCTTTGTTACAAAGTATTAAAATTATGTTATTACTACTGTAGAAAAATCAGTTTTTTAGTGCCTAACGTTCAGGAAAAAATATGCCTGAAAACCCGTCCACTAAAATGCAGTTGAAACTTTGAACCTCAATTCCCACAAGTTAATTTTTTTCATGCATAAGGAATATTTTCTTCTAAACTATGAGAGCTAGAGACATGAAATTTACAGGTCTTGTATATAACTCTAAATTACTATTCTACCTTAGCCATTTTTTAATATCTCATTAATGAAAGATTTCATGTACTGTAAAGAAATGAAAAATATAAAACATCTTTAATTAGAAAAAAAAATATATCTTTATCAAAAACGACATTATATCAAAATCCCTATGGTACAAACTATTAAAAATATGTAATAAACTACAGTAAAAAAATCAGTTCTCTAGTGTCAAAAGTTTAGGAAAAATGTTCCTTACATGTAACTTTTCAGGTATACGACGTTCCGGGTCTCCCTAATAAAGGACATGAGACTATCGCTCGTGATTTTCAAACAGCTGTATGTCATATACTGTTAAGAACAGGGCACATATTCATATTTTTGTTTAGAATCACCAATATTGTCACCCCTCACACTATGTACCTTTCCGCTTGACTCACCCTGTATATTTCGACAGTAACTTTTTCGGACATTGTCGTATGTGTTGTCATGGAAATCTAAATTCAGTACGGAAAGATTGATTTTTGGAATAACAAAAATGTAAATGTGTACAAAATGGCGAAATTAGTTCTCTCTAGTAAAGATTGGGATATGCTTGAATATATCAATAAAATTATAGATACCATCTGCATTCATCAAACAAGAAATTGACAAAAAAGCACTGACGTTGTGAAAAGCGCGATATTTGTAATGGATCCTCTGTTACAAACTATGATGTTAACCAAGAAATCCAAGTTATCTCTGTGAAACAACATGCACATGTAGCAGACCAAACAGAAATCGTTGGCTAAGAAATTTTGAGAGGCATTAAATGACAGCCTGAAGAACGTGTTAATGTACCTCCAGCAGCAATCTACATTGACACATTGGTAGAGCCTGCAGCTGCAAGCGAAGAAGTAAAAATGAGTCTCCCTGAAAGGAAAACAATATTGAAAAGTATAAATCGCCGCCAGAACAGAAACAGTCCTGCACTACTCCGTTCATTGGATGAGGCACATATTATACCTCCATATAATGTAACAGTGGATAAGAAACAATTAAGTGAGGAGGAGCATCGTTTCAAAACGTATTAAGTCCAACAGTGGACGAGATTAAATTTATTTTCTATTTATTATCTTTCATGCTGTGAAGTCTGATGGTTCCAAGTCATATTTATAAACTGTGAAACAAGTACTTCAAAATAGTTTTGTGTAGTGTTTTGAAAACTTGTCTGGTTTACGAGTAATTAAGTTTTTCGTCTTTCGTGTAAAAAAATTGTAAGTTGGACATGATACGGTTTGAAACGATGCTCCTAAATTTATTCTTCTTTTTGATTCTAATGAAGAAGATTCCAAAAGAATTCTAATATTTCGTACCAATCATGCAATCGAGCAACTTTCGAGAAGCCATATTATTTTTTCCGATGGCACCTTTAAATCGATTCCTCATACATTTATCCAGCTCTATACAATACACGCCTTGGTTTTTATAATGTCTTGTCTCTAGTATATGCCTTTACTATCAAAAACGATCAAGCGACATACACAAATATTTTACAACAGCTGAAAATACGAGTTCAACAGAGGCATTTGCAGCTATAGCCGGATATGGTTATGGCAGACTTCGATCTGGCCGCAATTAATGCAGTGAGAATAGTTTTTCCTGAACTACGTGTGCAATTTTGCCTCTTTCATTTCACACAGGTGACTTGGCGATACACTGTCTCTCAATGTGAATTAATTGTTCTGTATCAAGAAACCGAGGACATCCTAAGATCTATAAGAATATTCCTAACCAATCCATTTGTGCCTGTTGCCGATCTAGAAGAGGTATTTTTGGAATATCCGGTAGTGTCCATGGTGATGTCCAAGAGTTGATAAGGTATATCGTGGACGTAACTTACATTGCAGGTCGACCATGTCGCCGTGCCGTTCCACCAAGATATTCGCCTGATACATGGAATGTGTTTTATCGCCGCGGTCTCATGCTTAACATTCGGCAGGTCTTTGAGCGGCCTCGTGAGTAACATTCGGCAGGTCTTTGAAATTTAATTGTATTATTGTTTTCAATTTCTTATGTCGCCGCTCCAATCACTGACCTCAATTTCAATATTGCAACCAATAAGCTACTTCCATTATAAAAATGACATCTACATGTCTAATCCACGTGGACTAAAACCGAGGTTGCAATGTCTTATGCTGAGGACGAACATTAAGGTATGTCATTAAAAATTATTATTAAGAGTTAAGAATGTCAACGTACTTTTATATGAAACAAGAACAAGAATAATAATAATAATAATAATAATAATAATAATAATAATAATAATAATAATAATAATAATAATTATTATTATTATTATTACTACTTATTTATTTATTTATTTATTTATTTTATTTATTTACTTATATTTAATGTGCTGTACAAGAGCCAGTAGCCAATTAAAGTTCAGCACAAAGAATATAACAAAAACACCAGCAATGATATAAATTACAATAAAAGTACAATGAAGTAATTAAATAATGGCAATTAACTAAAATGATAATTACAAAGGAAATAATAGAATAATATAGATATGCAAGATGACGAGAATATTATAATACAACGACAATAATGATATTGGATGGACGGAATAAAATGGATCACTATAATACTTAAATAACGACAATTAAAACTAATCGTAATTGAAAATGAATGGAATCATCAATGAATAAACAACAAAATAATATAAAAGGTAACGAGAATAATATTAAAATACAAATTTAAACAAAAGACATAAATTAAACTGACATAAAACTCCATAGTATATACCACACATTAAATGGATCCAAGTTAGATCCATGCAAATTAGCACACCGGAGAGAGAGATTTAGAATTTCTATTGTAAAACATTTTATGAAATCTTAAACCCTTAGCAGGAATACGAAGACTGATATTGCTTAGGAAAGATTCACAATCAAGATCACTCTTAAGAACTTTACAAAAAAAATAAATAATCAAGATCATGACGTCAGGCAAATAAACTGCCGGAATTAAAATATTTGCAGTTAATCTCATATTTATAATCATCAGAATTAGGCAAAAATCTATAAGAACACAGGGAAATAAATTTCCTTTGAATACTCTATAGTTTAGCCGAGTCAGTGGAAGTAATGGAGTTCCATACTACAGATGCATATTCAAGCTTGGATCTGACCAATGTATAGTATAACATTAATAAACACAGAGGAGTAGAAAAAGAATAAGTTATAGTTCTGATTAGACCAAGCATTCTTAATGAATGGGTATAAATATATTGCACATGATCATGGAAATATAATTTAGAATCAATAAAGACACCAAGCTCTGTTATACTATCTTTCCTAGTAATTATGATATTATTGACCCAGATGTTCCTGACGTCCTTCCAGAAGGAAGGAATGCATCGTTTAAGAAATAATGACGTAATAATTAATATTGGGCTCCAAATGTTACTATTGTTAGTCACGCGCCTTTTGAATGTCCATTGTTGACGACTGCACAGCAGCTGCAATTTAACCGCCAGTTGTGAGCGAGAAATTTAGACCTGAATTTTGGATTTCAGGAGAGATGGATGATTTGACTGATCTTGTTGTAAATAGGTAATTATATTTACCGTAATTTACGGATTATTTCTTTGAAATTTATGGTGCAATATCTCAAAGGTTAGGGCTTTCAATACACTTATGTTAAATTAGCATGAAATTACAGTCATAACTAATAATAAAGTTATATTTTTTAGCGTCCTTCTGGAAGGACGTCAGGATAATACGGTATGTTCTTTGTGTTTCCAGGAGAAAAATTACACTGCATGAACTTCTGGAAATCATGGACAGTAGTGAAACTATTCCAAACAGTGGTGTAGATGTCGCACTTTTGCCACCTCTAAATGCAAATGATGATTTGACTGATGATGATTCGGGTGCAGAAGACAACTCATATATAGATAATTTGCCTGTAAGTCAGCTGAGTGCCGATGTGCTTGTAACTTACATGGCTATCAACAATGTATGTGAGGAATCATCATATGACATAGGTTTACCGTCTGTTACCTGGTCCATCTCCGCTATCTAGAAAGTGTAGAAGGACAAGATCTACAACGCCCTCTACAGCTCTGAAGACAAACAAGGAAGACATAACTGGGACAAAGACTACCAAGAAAAAAAATAGAGGGGAACCTGTAAAAGCAGGCTCAACACTCCCAAGCACCAGTTCTACAATGGCCCCTTCAACTCTGCAGACAAACAAGGAAGGTATTACTGGGACACAGGCTGCCGAGAGAGAAACTACAGGGGAACCTGAAAATGAAGACTCAACTCTTCCAAGCACGGAATGGCCTCTGATGTGTGAAGTACGTCTCAAACCCGGTAGAAGTCCATTAGAATACTTTACACAATTTTTCGATGAAGAAATTCTAAACATGATGGTCACTTATACCAATCAGTACGCGGTAAAGAAGAACAGAGTAGGAGACTGCTCTGAAAATGAAATGATGGTGTTTCTAGCTGTAGTCCTACTTAGTGGTTATGTAGTAGTTCCCAGAAGAAGAATATACTGTCAAGGGGAACAAGACAGTCATAATGAACTTGTGTCAAATGCAATATCGACAGACAGATTCGACTTCATCATGATGAACTGGCATGTGTGTGATAACGATGACCTAAAGAAATTTTTCCTCTGAGACAAGTTGGGCGCTTTTCAAGAGAGAAGAATCTAAGGATAGCTGTGCCTCAACCTCTTCTTTTTGAGTCATACAACAATCATATGGGAGGCATTCATCGCGGGGACCAGAACGTGTCTCTCTATCGGACGTACATTAGAGGGAAGAAATGGTACTTCCCAATCATTGCTCATCTCATAGATGTCGCTAAACAGAACGCCTGGCTTTTGTACAGGCGTAATGAAGAGAATATAGATCATCTGTCTTTTCGGAGACGAGTTGCTACAGCTATTTTGGAATCAAACAAACGGGTTCTCACCAGCAAAGGTAGGCCTTCGAAAATTGAATCCTGGTATGATGGACTGGACCACTACATTTCTGATCTGCCAGGGGACATTCATACGCATAAGGAGAAGCAACTGAAATGCAGGATATGCCAGAAAAAAGCAACCAAGTGTGATCTGCACCTCCATGTCAGCTGTTTTGTGTGTTTTCAAACCAAGTACAATGATTGGTGAAAGAACATTATTTATTGGATTAGTAAAAAAGCATAGTCACTGTAGTAGTGATAAGCATGAGTGACTGGATATCCACAGCTAATTCATGCTATACTTTGCGATATTTATATATGTTTACATGTTCTCAATTGTTTCGTGATATTCCAACATATTATCATTCCGAAATAAATACCAATAAATGTAATTGTGCGCAATGATATCTATAGTTTTAACATGATTAGGCCCCTAAATGTTATTTTTAATATTTCTTATGTTTTTGGAGAACCACGAGTATAATCTTCTGGTACGCACTGCTAAAATTCACTTGTCTATTACGAAAAATCGTTCTTCACATTTCTTATGAAATTGTAGTCATAATTATCCTGATGTTCTTCCAGAAGGACGCACTTTTCTGCAAAACCTAGGAGGGTTATTACTTAAAAACATACTTGTCCATTACTAATGATCACTATGAACAATATACACACTATCAAACAAAAATTTCAAACAAAAAAAAAATAATAATTCAGGAATATCTGGGTTAAGAGAGTAATTAAATTTTTGGGAGGTTATTTTACGTGAGAAGTAAATAGCAAAAGTTTTGGATTGATTAATTTACATTCCATTTTCAACAGTCCAAAGTGCAATTGAATTAATATCATTTTGAAGAATTTGACAATCAGCCAAACTATTAATTTTGCGAAAGATTTTGAGATCATCCGCAAATAAAAGCCAGCTAGAACTTATTCTTTTACTTATGTCATTTATAAGTAATAAAAATAAGAGAAGCCCCAAAGTAGACTCTTGAGGAACTCCACATAAACTATTAAATGGATCCGAGAGAGAATTACCTAGTCTAACACAAGATTGTCTATCTGTTAAATAGTTTTCAAACCAATTCACGTAGTTAGTGGAGAGACCAAAATTACTTAATTTATTCAATAAAATTTTCTGAGGAACAACATTAAATGCTTTGCTAAAATCAAAATAAATTGAGTCAATTTGACCTTGAGTTTCGACAACAGGCATAATGAGATTGAGATAGGAATCTAAATTAGTAGTTATAGACTTACCTTTGGTAAAACCATGTTGTGCTGAATTGATCTTATTTTTGACATAAAAAGAAATGTGTTTGTGTATAATTAAAAAAAAATAAAAAAAAATCGTTCAGGATAGAAATAGGTCTATAATTAGTAACATTGTTTTTCTTACCGTTTTTAAAAACAGGAATATTAGATGCTTCCTTCCATAGTGAAGGATAAATTCCTGTCTTTAAACTGAGATTAAATAAATAAGATAAAACAGGCAGGGCCGCTGAGAAGGGGGGGCAAAGTGGGCAAGTTCATATGGGCCCGTGAGCAGTAAGGGCCCGTCAGATTAAGTGAGTCTGATTACTTTTATTATCATGAATAATTATTCACAGATACATACCGGTACTATAAAATTTTGTAAGGACATTTGTTACATGAATCTGACATATTAACCAACAATAGTAGAATTAATACAAATTACCACTTCATTATGTAAATGTTTAACTTTTGTATACCGGTAATAGAATATCGGTTTCCCACATTAACAATCATCGACACGATACTTGAGGGCTCCGGGATTTGCCTGAAATTTATTCCCGTCGCTTGTAACCTACCGAACACGTTCAATTGTCTTGTCCTCTTAACTACCAACCCCTGTCAGCTCACCGCAATATGCCAGTGGGCTGTCACAAATCCAAGCCGGAGGATTACGTTTCCTTTTCAGTAGGGCCTACATAGTATGTTTCGTGACGAAACCTTCGTCTTTTCGTTGTTTATCTAGTAAATTCTGTGTTACCAGTGGACAATGGACAAGTAGAAGCATAAGTCGGGAGCTGAGAAGCGCAAGGAGAGACAGAAAAATTGGAAGCGATTAAGAAAGGGAGTAGAAATTTGTTTGAAGTTGGTGTGAAATTGAGCGACCTTGGAAAACTAAAAAGTAGCAGACAAATTGTGTCATTGAATGTGTTGTTCGGAAGCAAGAGCCTTTCCAGAAACAGTATTACAGTATTTTCGAAACTCAAGAATGGAGAACGTGTTCCCAGAGACTGGCTAGTGTGAAGTGAAACAAATCAGAGAAAATAGTACAGTGACTGATTTTTTCACTCCACATAGCCAGTCTCTGGGAACACATTCTCCATTCTTGAGTTTTGAAAATACTACTGTAAAGGCTCTTGTTCCGTCAGGCAGGTTAGGGGTACTTTTTCGAACAACACATTCAGTGACACAACTTGTCTGCCACTTTTTGTTTTCCAAGGTCGCATGTTACTTGCCATGACTCACTTTCACATATAACACCTCATTTTTACTACTGTTTGCTTGTTCTGATCCAATACTACTGTTATCAGAATTTTTTTCTAGACAGCCACAATTATCAGTATTCACTTCTAAGTATGAACTGTCTTCATTTTTGACAACCTGAACATACGGGCTTGAGATTGGTTTATCTTCAGCACCTTCACTAGCAACGCTCAATTTCACACAAACTTCAAACAAAATGAAGGAAATAAAAATGTATTCAGATAAACAATGTGTCAAGAAAGACTGAGTAACCTTGGCCTCCTTAGTCTGGAGAGCGATCTTGCTAGGTCTTTAAATTTTGATGATATAATTGATGATTTTGCATCCATGAAGTCAAAGTGTTTTATGAAAACGAAACGAAACAAATGACAACGAAAAGACGAAAGTTTCGTCACGAAACATACTATGTAGGCCCTACTGGAAAAGAAGCGTGATGAATAGCCTATAATATATTGTGCTAATGCGAAGTTTTGCTAAACTTTTCAATGTAACACAAGTGCATATTTTTAGATTCGTTTCTGTGTATGGAATTATCTTTTATTTATTTTGCAAATAATTATTATGGTCAGAATAATTGGTAACTTGTCACTTTTAACTTTTTTTTAATGGGGCCCGAGCACAATATTGCACAGGGGCCCATAAATCCTGTCGGCGGCCCTGAAAACAGGTATGAGAATATCAGAGCATCCCTTAATTATAAAATTAGGAATACTATCAGTACCTTTAGATTTATTAGGTTTCAGCTTTTTAAAAGATTTAATTACATCAGCGATTGTTATTTTAGGTAGGGGCAAACAGTCAATAATATTAGAATCGTAAGTAAAGAAATTAGAGTTATAATTTTTTTGAACAGATTTAAATTGACTAGCAAATGCATTAACAATTTGAATTTGATCCGTGACGTGAATTCCATTTACTAATAATTCTGTTGGATAATTATTAGTTTTACGAAAAGACACAACGTATTTCCAACATTTATTTGGTTCATTCTTTAAATTATCATCAATCGGTTTGTAACCATTTAAATTTGTCCAATTTAATCATAGCTTTGACTTTTTTAAGATTAGAAAAATTTGATAATAATGATCGGCTTGTATTTTTAAATTTACGATGCGCTTTATTTTTTATTTATTTATTTATTTATTTATTTTTTTTTTTTTGCTTTATGAGTTGACTTAAATTGTTTGAAAACCATTTAGGATAGTGTGACTTTTTAACAAAAGTGACTGGGACGGACAGAGATATAGCATTATTTATAACTTGAGACAATGAATTAGTGGCAGCATTTACAGAGATATACCATTATTTATAACTTGAGACAATGAATTAGTCACAATATTTACATCAGTAACCTGATAAACACTGTTCCAATCTTAATTTTTCAGAATAGAATAGAGATTCAGGTAATCACCTTAAGAATAACTTAAGTAGGAACTATTACTGCAACTATTATGCTAATATGCAGGTAATGATAAATTTAGTTCAAGATCAATTGAAATAGATGGGTGATAATAATCCGCATTAACTAGAGAGTGATCAGAGAGTTTAACTGAATTATTATAGACATTAGTAAAAACCAAATCAAGTACATTTTTACTTGTAACAGTTGAGTTGATTTGAATTAAACCAAGAAGGCAAGACGAGGAATATGAATCCATGGACTTAATTTTAGAGTAATAATGAATGTCATTAAGATTAAAACCAGTAGACCAGTTCATACCAGGGGCGTTGAAGTCCCCAAGGAAGAAGATTCTAAAATTTTGGGTATCAAGGTTTTTTCAATAAAATTGAGATAAGATTTTAAATGATTATAATCTATATCAGGTGAGAAGTAATGATTTACGATTAACAGGTTATAACCATCAGCCAATTCAATTTCAACCCAAACACATTCATTGATAATTTCTAAATCATATTGGCGATATGTAAAAGGTAACTGGCTATTAATCGCTATTAGGATTCCACCACCTCTTGTTTTACTAGTGTCAACAAACATTCTGTCTGCACGAAACACATCATAATTGTTTGGAAATAAGTTTTCATTTAAAACTGATTCATATAACTTTGTTTCAGTGAGACAGATAATGTCATCATTATTACTCACTATATTCTCGAAAAATTCGTTAGTCTTGGTATTCAATCATCTGATATTTTGATAAAATATTTCAAGATGATTACTTGAATTGTACATTGTAAGATGCTTAAGTCAAACTAAGAGGCATTCACCTTAGATTCAACTGAAACACTAGTAGTTGCAGGAGCGAAATGCTGCGCAAGTTTTAATTTTCCAAAGAAGGGTGCAATGAGACACCCAGCAGGCATTGGTGTTGTTTATTAAGTCAAAATCCCTCTCGTCAACAGATATATGGAAAGAGGAATATGTCTGATATTTAGTTTTTAATTTAGTAACTACAGTAGCGTGCAAATTAATCCGAACACGACATATTTTTACATTTTCTGTCATTGTTGGCCTCACAGCTGCTCATACCGCTTTAATTGACATCTGTAGTACGTGTAATTCCATTGTTGAAGGTCTGTCGTTATTATTTTTTTTATAACATGTGATATTTTGCCTGTCGTTTTGTACTTCTAAGGATTTCAGTTGTGTTGAAGACTTAATACTGCAATCCTGTGTACATTCTGTCGTCTTCACAAATGGATACAACTCCTGCAAAACGGTCTAAAATTATGACATTAGCAGAGCATTCTTCTATGACACAGAGGCAAATTGCTGCAGAATGTCACATCGGTGCTTGGCTACTGTTAATTCGATCATAAAACGATACAGAGAGACTGGATCCATCACACCCCAGAAAAAAGGAAACTGTGGCCGGAAAAGGAAGACTTCACCTGCAGATGATCGTTTAATTGTCAGGAAAAGTAAATTAAATCCTAGATTAACTGCTGTCGACTTAACCGCGAGTTAATGGCTACCACTGGGGGCAAATATTCACGTCACAACAGTGCGGCGTAGGCTTTTGGAAGCTGGATGAAGGGCTCGTAAGCCTATTAAGAAGCAACTGCTAACCTCTGTTATGTGCAAAAAACGCTTAATGTGGGCAAAATTACATCAACACTGGACAGTGAATGATTGGAAGAATGTACTCTTTTCCGATGAGCCTCATTTCGAGGTCCACGGCCACCGTGTTTCTTACGTACGGAAAGGATCCGAAAAAAGTAACAGCAGTTCATCTCCAACAAGCACCCAAATACCCCCCTAAAGTAATGTTTTGGGGTTGTTGTACGCATGAAGGGCCTGGAGCATTAATACCTATCAAGGGAATGATGAATTCTGACAAATATATTCACTTATTGGAAACCAGAATCGTACCCCAGCTGCAAAAAATCATTTCCGGATGGCAGAGGTGTGTTCCAACAAGACATGGCACCATGCCATACGTCTCGAAAAACTACAGAATTCCTCAACAAGAAGAATATTCAGGTACTCCCCTGGCCAGGCAACTCACCCGACATCAACCCCATTCAGAACTTGTGGTCAGTTTGCAATAGAAGAATGCAAAAAATGGATTGTTCTACAAAGGAGAAGATGATTTCTGCCCTCATTGGTGTATGGTTTCGCGATGAAGAAATGAGGAATATTTGTGGGAAATTAGTGGAATCCATGCCAAATTGTCTCAGAGCTGTTATTAGGAACAAGGGAGGCCACATAGATTACTGAGGTATGTCTTAGATCCTTTTGTTATCCCGTTTGAGTGTTTTTGCATAGGCCTAAGTAATTACGTTGTTCGGATTAATTTGCACGCTACTGTACAAGTGACCTTACATTCAGTTGACTCTTTAGTGAATCCTCAATGTTCGACTTATTAACATTAGAACTAAATCTTGAAACGAATAAAGATTTAGTTTTTATTCTCTCGGGATCCATTTCTAGTTTACTGTTGGGCAAAGTTCCAACTCTGTGTTCGCGATTTTTATTCCTTTTCTGTGTAACAATTTGGAAACCATCAGAATTCTTATTACCTGATGAAACATTGGCCTGAATACCGTTACAATTAATATTTTGCTGAGTCGCCATGCTACAGTGTGACAACATCCTACTAGACGCTGACCCAGCGGAATTCACAGTGTTTACATTATCGGATAACACTCTGCTATATGTTTTCTTAATGCCAGATTGACTAGACAGCTGACCCACTTTAGGGGGACATTTCCCTTATTAGTGAGTACTTTTGAATTTGTCTTAACCAAAATTTCGGCCATCAGAATTTTCAGAGCCGCATTTTCGTTCTTCAGTTCTATCATATCCTTTTGGAGACTCTTTACATACTCCAATATGTCATTACCTGTATCAAGAATTTTCACGCTATTTAATCGAACACTTTCAACCTGTATAGAGAGTGAATCAACTGAAGGCAGGCTCGGCAGGTTGAGGTCCCTTGATGGTGAAATGACTTTTTTTGTAGGCGAAACAGGCTTTCTAGAACTTACCGGAGTATCGTCACCTCGGGAATTTTTCATTGCACTTACACAGCACTCGCACTTGTAGGAAGAGATGCCTCCATTCATGAACAAGTTGTACTCCGTCTCTCCCAGATAGATGCATTCTAGATGATATCTTGATCCACAAGACCCCGCACATTTCAAACATTTCTGTCTACCGAAGAAGGCAGCGCGACAAACCGGACAAAGATCTTTGCTCGCCGGCATACTGAATACCGTGTAGGCCAGATATCGTAACTGAAACACTGTTAAGCGCAGCTACGAGCAAACACGTCTACCTCGCATGACGGCTAGAAGCAGAGTGATAATAATAATAATAATAATAATAATAATAATAATAATAATAATAATAATAATAGCCATTTAACAATATAACATACTAGTGCTTATTCTTATGAAGGAAGTAGACATGAAAACGTGACGCTTATAGTGAAACCTACAGAGCAAAATTATGTTTTAAAAGCACACCCCACGTTATTGTATGATGCCGGTATGTTAAGCATGAGGCCGCGGCGATTACACCAGCAGGTTATACATGGAGAACAGCGAACTTAAATAATGTTGACACTCAAGGTTTCAGAAGTTAATAAACTCACATCATGCATCCTTGTGGAAGTTCATAGAACATCTGAAGATAGACGAACATGATAATTATTATGCGGTTGGAAGTAGGACATGAGAACATTAAGAAACCAGTGAGGAAGACGTACCTGATAAACCAAATTCAGGTAGAGGCAATGTGCAGAGATACGACGAGTACAAACACAGAGGGGATATATAGCATATCTCCGTGCTATAAGTTGTAAACTGAAATTGCAGAATTAAGAACAAGAAGAAGAAGAAGAAAAGAAGAAGGAGGAAACTTCATAAAATGAATATTAGAATTTATGTAGGTGAAATTAACAACATTAATCATAGTAGTCAGTGCACTTTTTTTCTTACAATCGTGTTGCATTAAATAATGAAACTTTACTGTACACTATATGGGCCAAAATGTGAACCAAATGCATGTGGTCCACATTTGTATATGTCCATAATTAATTATGGACAATGGATTGTCTTGACCAAAATTACTTGGACGAAGACGACTCTTGGCCAGAAAACCATAGACCAAGAAGCTGCGGGAGAAAAAAGTGGCCGAAATGTCCGTGGGCGAAAAAGAAAAGTGGACGAAATGTCCTGAAGCGCTGTCAAATAGTAACCTATAAAATGTACACTACAATATGATTAACAGATTATAAGCAATCTTTCGAAAACAGAATTCATATAACATGCTGTGTAGTGCTGCTTCTCGATGATGATACTTACATAATGATATTTAAAGGTTTCTGATTTCATTGTGATAGTTTACTTGTTAATATATTAGTCCTTAACAAAAAGATATTCTGCATTTGCAGGAATAGCTTGTAATTTGCTCACGGTCGGTCATACAACTAGAGGCCTATTTTACATTGTGTAGGCCTACTTATTTCAGTGGAACTTCGCTATCGTTAATTCATTCCAAAAAGCTGTGGGGTTATAGAAACAACAGTAATCGAATCATTTATGTCCTTATTACAGAAACAATTTGCTCTGAAAATGAACCTAGTCATTTAGGCCATTAACAACTTACCGTAAATTTATGTTATAAGGTTATAGCTTTGAACAAAATAATATATAAATATGTGTCACAGGAACTGTCATTCTTTAACACTAGCATATTTGTATATACTAATTTAACACAAATTAATTAAATCCATTACATTTATTACAGAACTTTGTTATGGAATTTGAATGGAACGTCATGTTTGTTTAACGATTTTGAAATTGTAATTGATCATATAAAGTCCACTGTACTTGATTTTGTATCGATTAAATTAAATTGGATTGCGCACTTTATTACCTACGTAAGGAGCGAACAAAACTTAGTTTCAAATCATTCAGGTCTTACACAAAATGCAATTTTATGTATTAGGCATGCTTCATATTAATTGCTTAAACTTTAATATCAGATTGGTATTTTCTTCTAGTTCTTCCATGTTCACTATATATATTTCCCCTAATCGTAACCATTGTCTCGCCTTCATTCTCTTGAAATATTTTGACAAGAACTTCTGAATCTGTATGCCTTTTCTACCACATCCTCTTATTTCACATTGTTATTTATCTGTAAGCTATATAAATTGTTTACAAAAGCATTGAAAAAATAGTTATTTTATTTATTAATTAAAGACATCAGCTCAAAGAATTTGAGTGACCACAAGAGTCCTGAATACAATAAACATGTACAGTATAATGCGATTTGAAATATTAAAGAAAAAAGAAAGTTAATTGTTGAAGGCAAATAATGTAAGTGCATTAATTGAAATAGAGATGATGATGTAATATTTGAAGAGAATCCTTGATAATATTAATGAGAACAGACATTACATAAACAAAAGGAATGTGAAGTTCCTTAAGATAATTCCATGTGAATTTTGTAATAGAACCTCTACTGCCAAACAGCAAACTAATGACAGACCATTGTTTAAGAGGGACGTTGTACTTTTGAGAAAGATACGGCAGACAGGGTTCATATATAGACTTCTTCTCAATATCAACTTCAGTGGCCTGATTTAGGTTCCTTTAGAAACGGATAGTAGGGTCAAGAACAGGAGCCCGTTTTAATCGTCCATTAATAGCAATAATGTCTGCCCGTCTGAAAGAACCATCTGATGATACTCAATGTACTTCCTCATGAATCTGCCAATTTAAAGTTTTTAAGAATGTCGCCAAAGCATATTGTACACGATGATGTCTAGCATTAATCAGCAGCTCGCCTTTAGAGCATTGTCCAAGCACGTGTCCAAGCGTTTCAAGCTCACTACAGTCTGGATGACTGCAATGTAAAAATATTGAAATACTAGTTTATTGTTTAATGTAATAGACTTCTCATAAAATAATAATAATAATAATAATAATAATAATAATAATAATAATAATAATAATAATAGTTCATCAATCAAGAACTTAGTGGTCTCCATTATTACTGTTGCTTTCTTATACGATTTTTACGCGTTTAGTAAAATAATAGTTTATTACGGCTGATCAGGAATATTTACAAGATAAATTTAAATTATTTTCTGTTGTATAGAGATAAGCAACATTCAGGACTCTGTCCTTGTATGTACTGCGCTACTTTAACCTAGGAATTCATTCGTTCTATTTCGGGCCTTACCTAAAAAAAATCCTCTGTTTTATAAGGTATTAATATTTTCTCTTTATAATGTAATTATACAGGTACTCCTCGAAGTTTCTCTGCAAGAGTGCTGGGAATGGTGTGGGCAGGCTTTGCAATGATAATTGTTGCATCATACACAGCCAACTTGGCTGCTTTTCTCGTGTTGGAAAGACCCAAGACAAAACTCACAGGAATAAATGATGCAAGAGTAAGTATATATTTTTATTACTGTCCAGTTCTTTCATCATAGATTTTATTTATTGTGCATACCAAAAATGTTAACATACGAACTCTAATGAGATTTTCGATACAAGAATAGCATAAATATATAACAGTAAATCTACTTGCAATGATCAAAATTAGCAGTGCTGAAGGATACACTATTACATAAAAATTACAGAATCTGAAAATCAGGTTTTCTACACAGATTGCAGCGGGTTCCATACTAATATATTATTTTATAGTCATGATTGAGAAAAAGCCAGATGTTACTTTCTAAACAAATATTTCTATAAACCAACGTCTCATGAGAGTCCAGAGCCTCTCACAGACAAAGTTGGAAAATCTGGAAAAAAATGAGTGTGTACATAATAAATTACTAGGTTGGTGTTTCCGTACTGAATAATTACTGGGCGTCGAGTTAATAAGTTTTAAAACATGGGCCAGAATTAATTGTAGATAAGGTTTTACTTTAGTAACCATTCAACCTATAATAATCATATGCTTAATAAATTCTTGTATTGATCGTGAATTGTTATTGTATATAAAAGATAACTAAAATAACTCAATTCAATTAATGACTACTCAAACAGATATCATTCTTCAAAGTTCTCCAGATATTCCTGTCTCCAGCCGCGTCTTGATGGCCGATTAGTAGGTGGAGATTGTTGTCTACTTTGTCTTTCTATCGTAGGCCTGGTCTACCAAGTTGTCTTTTCCCTCTGGGATTCTGCCCCAATACTCTTCTGAAGAGATTTTTCTGATTTCGACGTAGAATATGACCCAGTCATCGTAGTTTCGGCTTTTCGGCAGTGCTACTATATCTGGAGCTTTATACACTCTTCTCAGTTCTCTCTTTTTATGATTAATGTACCCTTGTTTAGAATGGAGTCGAAAGTCTTTCTCAGAATACTGTTTTCGAATGTAATAAGAGATTCTACTTATTTTTCTTGTTATATCTTCGTCTCTCCTGAGAATAAATGAAATAAATATAGGCCTATCATTTCCTAATACATAAGTAGGGCAAGGAAAGGTTTTTTTCGTGATATTTTTAATATTATGGCTAGTTGTTTCTCAAAATAATTTTAATTATTAATAGAAAATAGGATTGAAAATGTGCGTGTTTGATAGGTAATTTCGCGATAGGGGTATCTAATTAAGTGATAGTGGTAAGGCAATTTCGTAAATGAAAGGAATACATAGTTATTTCATATTAGTTTTACTGTATATTTATATAAATTGACAATAGCGCTTTTAAACACTAAACTATTTGATGATCTCTTATTTATGCAATCATATAAAATGTATTTCAATGATATAGAATATTTCATCACTTTTAACAGTTCATGGTATTGTTCATGAAAAAAAATCTTCTAGACTACTGTCTTTGAAATATATTAAGCTCAATAAAGAATAACACATGAAACAAAGAATAAAGTATCAAACATAAATACATTTATGACCTTATGTAGAGATATCCCTATTTTGATTAATTTGAACATTTTACAGGGACTGTTGATGTAAAAATAAGAGATCGTCCGGACAACAGTCTCTAAAACCTCTTAGAGCTAATAAAATTAAAAACATTAAACAAAGAAGAAAACATAAAACAAACACATCTACGACACTTGTGAGTTCTTGGCAGCAAGATTTTTAGAAGCCTTTATTGTGAGATTGTATCTCTGTTAAAATGAAACCACCATCATTATCTGGCACTTTCGCTATCTGCATTCAACAAATATTCTCGCCCGACACTCCTGACCATCTGGTGTGCCACTTTCATAATTGGCACCGTCAAGCCAAATCCCAACTCTTGCATTTGTATAATATGAGGGTGGGTCGGAAAGTAAAGCACAATAATTTTTTTTTGCGTTGGTATTGCAGCTGGAATGTTGATATTTCACCGAGATATAGTTTGAAGTTTTAACTTCAGACACAATGTGTTTTGCATGTGTAGCTCTAGGGAGAGAAGCGTGTGTGTGAACTACGCAACAAAGATGGCGTGGATGTTACTATCGTCAAATTGTGAAGAGCAGCGGAGTGCTGTGAGATTTTTGTGAGTTAAAGGACATAACCCAAGTGAAATTCTCAGGGACATGTGTGGCTTTACGGGGAAGACTGTATGGACTGTAGCAATATCTCCAGGTGGTGCGCATTCTTCTCAGACGGCGTGAGAACCTTTGTGATTCGCCACGTTCCGGGCGGCCGATAACGGCTGCAACTCAGCGAAATGTCACAGGCATTGAAGTGGCAATTTTGAATAACCGGCGATTCTAACTGCGAACCTTATCTCAGCAGTTCAACATTTCATACGGCATGGTATACGATATCGTGGATGAGACATTGAAATTTCATAAAGTTAATGCTCGCTGGGTGCCTAAGAACCTGACAGACGACCACAAGGGTCAAAGAATGATGACATGCTTAGACCACTTAAGGCGTTACCCTGCAGAAAAGCATGACTTTCTGGAAGCAATTGTCACTGGTGATGAGTCCTGGGCATACCACTACACGCCCAAAACAAAGCAGGCCTCTATGGAGTGGAAACATGCTGCTTCCCCAGCAAAGAAAAAATTCAAAGTGACGCAATCTGCAAAGAAAGTTCTTGTGACAGTATTCTGTGATATGCATGGTGTTTTGTTGGTGGACTTTACTAAACACGAGACCACTGTGAACGCTGCAGCCTACATTCAAACTTTGGTAAAGTTGCGTCGTGCCCTTCGTGACGAATGCCGTAACATTGATGCTAACGATATCAAACTTCTTCATGACAATGCTCGCCCCAATGTTGTGGCTTCTGTTCGTGAGAAAATTAACACATTTGGTTGGGAGGTACTCCAGCATCCACCATACAGTCCAGACCTTGCACCGTCGGACTTTGTTTGGTCTCATGAAGAAATTCCTGCCGACCATCGCTTTGCGACCGATTCAGAAATGCAATCAACTGTCTGCAGAGGGCTATACTTCAACCGAACGGATTTCTACGAACAGGGTATAATGAAACTGGTACCACGATGGGAGAAATGTGTTGAGAAACTTGGCACTTATGTAGAAAAGTAGCTGAAAGATGTGAGTTCATTTGGGTATTTTTTTTTTGTTTACCTAATAAAGTTTTTTTTTTATTATTGTGCGTTACTTTCCGATCCACCCTCGTATAATATTGATATACCACCGTACTTCCAGATCAGACGTAAGAGCAAAAAGCCTTCCTAATTTAGGTCTCTGCTTTCCATTACAATCATTTCTGCTCATGAAATCTTTGAGTGAACTCAATGACACGCCCATGTTTTGTAGCTATATAGCTAGATACTTTCTGCTTCCTCACCATTTTGGCGGCTGCAATAAGTTAATTGCACCGTATTTCCTGTATTTAATTCTCTCTTTTCCTATATTAGACCTAAAATCAAAATAGGGTAGGTAATTTCGTGATAGGCACTAAATTAATAAAAATAGCTAGAATTGAAGTACGATTTATGGGTAATAATTTTCTGCAAATACGTTTTTCTGGCAAAGGTACAGAAACCTTGCTATGGGCCGAAATACTGAGGCTTGTTCGGCTGCCATCACTTTCACGAGAAAAAAGCTAAGAAATCGCATCCATTTGCTAAGCTTTAATTAACGCTATTAACAACACTAATATAATCTAAATATATGTATAGTTAGAGGAACTCAAGTACTACAGCATAGTACAAACATGGACTTCTTACTTTAAATATGTACACAGCAATCACTGCAACACTACAAACAGTTCAAAAACTACTGAAATCCTGAAGAAAATACGAAGCGCATAATACAACTTTCTGTCATGGCCAGCACAAAGAAACTAAGATGGATTCAATCGTGTTTCGCCATCCGTGAAACAATGCAGTATTACTAGCAGACGCCTAGAAGTATTTTCTACAGTAGGCATGATCTTGAAAGCTTTTTCAAAAATTATCACGAATATATATATATATATATATATATATATATATATATATCACGAAAATACCTTTCCTTACCCTATATACAAATGTCCACATTCTTATTCCTGTGGAGGATTAAGTTCAAAGACTTGCTCCAAGGATAAAATTAGCCTCTCTATCTCCGAAGGAATAGCCCCACCTTTGTGTGTCTCAGTTGGTTCTAAATTTTGGCTTGTCGTGTAGAAGTCATTTGAAAAATAAATGATTTCAAATTGTTTTTGGTATTCTTGTATTTCTTCAACTATATTAATTTCACTGAGGTGGTCTCTTACATTTACATTTATAGTTCTGTGCACCCTTGGAATAACGACAAAAATCTCAAATAACATTCAAAAACACTTTCCTCCTTGTGAACTATCCAATTCCCAATTTGTTCGGATCTAAGGTCTTTTATCTAAAAAGTGATCAGAATATAATTTCAAATTGAACCTTTAAATTTAAGCGAAAATTGGGGTTTAAATAAGAGAGAAAAAAGTACATTGAATGCATCCGAGATTAAATTTTAAGAGCAATAAAGGGAGCAATTGCAAATTGCACCTCTGCTTGATCAAATTAAAACATATAGGACAAAATGGTCACAACATTTGATAGAATGGAAAAGAGCCTAGTGCCCAAAAGAGTTTGGATTTATATACTCAAAAGCAAGAAATCACAAGGAAGACCAAGAAGACGGTGGAATGAAGAACCGGAACAGACCATCTGGCGTATACCGTGAAGAAGAAGAAGAAGAAGAAGAAGAAGAAGAAGAAGAAGATGATGATGACCTATAAATTTTACACCTTAAGATAAATATACCCTTAATTCCATATGTTTTGCGTACACAACAAATAAGCCATGATTAATCACATTAACCAATACTAACTAGTATTATTCAAATTATATCATTATTCATTCTATATAATATAATATAAAAATATAATTATTTATACATGGCCGGTATCTAAACTGTTCATTTCAGCGTCCTTGGCAATCTAAGCAACAAATTTATCCGCAGCAGTGAATTAAAAGTTTTAAATAACTCTCTTTGATCACCAATTGTATCATCAACAATAAATTCACTCATTCATTCATCACTTCTTCACAACAACACATTATCAAGGGGAACCCAACAATTTAAAATTAAAATGTTCTTATATATTGTAAAGGTTGGTAATACTGTGATACGAGTAATTTTGTGACAGTTCTTTCTGAGAATTTATTACAATTTTACTGAGGGAAACAAGGATCGGTTTTGTGCAGCAACTTATCCACGAATATTCCCTTAATAGGTTGACGCAAAAACAGATCTTCTCTCTCAGTAAAAAAAAAAAAAAAAAAAAAAAAAAAAAAAAAAAAAAAAAAAAAAAAAAAAAAAAAAAACTATCACAATATTACTCATATCACGATATTACCAACCTTTACCCTACTCTGGTTCAAATACCAGTAATGTATAGAATGTTGTATAGCACACTAGGGTAAACAGATTTTATACGCTCGTGGAAATTATCACTCTCGGCTTGCCTCGGGAGCTAAACTTTCCACTCTAACTTTAATCTCTTATACTACGAGTATAAATTACTATAATAGAGTGACATGTTAATTGAAAATACACATTATAACACACTATCATATTATTTCAATAAATACATTTGATAACATACATACAAGGTCACTGTGAATCCAGTACACAGAACATGAGTTATTCTGTATTTTTGTGTGTAAACTTGTTTTGATAGAATTTCAAGGAATTAAAGTTTAATCTCTTTATAATTTTATAGTTACGCAATACAATGGAGAATCTTACTTGCGCCACAGTCAAAGGCTCTGCAGTAGACATGTACTTTCGAAGACAGGTTGAACTCTCTAATATGTACCGCACCATGGAGGCTAATAATTATGATACCGCAGAAGAAGCTATACGAGATGTGAAAATTGGGTAAGTTGTCTGTAATGTTTAAAGTCAATAACAAAACTAAACCATATTGGTTATTCCAAACCTTTAATTGAAAATGAGTATTAGTCATTATTTGCATTCATAAACAACTCGAAAATTTCCACAATAATGTGTAATTCTCAACTCTTATTTAGGAGCACAAAATCAGAGACGAAACTTATATTAAAACCAAAAATTTGTGATACTAAAAAATGTGAAATGCAAAAGAATCAGCCATTTTAGAAACTGCTTGTCCAAAAATTCTAGCTACTCTCTTGGAATGTAGGTACAAAAACTCTAAATCCGAGCTGTCGAGCACTTTAAATGTCGCAAGGTCATGGACACAACATAGGCCCTATAGTTGAAAGAGAAACTCACATTAGTGAAGAAGTGCTGTTTTAAGCAATTTAATGCGATTTCTTGAAAAGTAGTTTTTACGAACTACTGATTTAATAGTAAATAATTTTAATACTATAATTTCGTAATTTTGTAAATCTATGTAGGCCTAAAGATTTGTGCTATTGTGAAATATGTCATGCACAATAATTCTACGAACACTAAAAAATCCGAATATTTCGAATTTATTGCTATCATAACAATGGTTATAAAGAATCGGTATGTCAGATATTTTTAGACGAAATCAAACACCACATCACTAGTTCTACTATAGTTCTACCAGAGTAGCTAGAGTAGCTGCAGAGTAACGTATGACCTCTTAGACGCAGGTTTGATCAAAGTATTATGGAATTTTTCGTTATTTTTCCTCAGTTACTCCGCGTATGTCGTGGTTTCAGTCTTTTACTTTCTTTAATTTACAATCAGTCTATCATCTCATCAAAACTGTCTGATTTTTAGAATTCAGCATGTACAAAAATAAATTAAATAATTAAAAACAAATAAAAAAATTAGTAGCATAAATAGACTGTAAGTGTTATACGGGTTGGATAAAAATAAAGATCCAGACGTAAGAATTACATTAAAGAAGATATTATACGGAATATGTATAGTCGCAATGAAGGCGTATGGTCAGGTCATGTAAATACAGGACAATCTGATTGTAAAATAAGCTACAAAATTGAATCCATCGGACAAAAGAAAGCGTGGTGGACTTTTTAACACGTGGACAGACGGAATCATAAAAAGTAGGAAAAACATAAATTTTAGGTATGAAAATTTTATAAAATATCAATAGAGAAAAGGAGAAATCTAACATCTGAAAAAAGTCATAAATTATATGGAAAAGTTATCGAAAATACAAACAAAATAAATAAATGAATCCGATTAATTGGCAGAAATATATATTTTTGTAAGGAATACTAACTTTATCCCGAGGCAAAATTGAATCTCAGGAGAAAATTATATCACTATACAATAATTGCCATAACATTCTTACAGTAGGTATGAAAAATTAAATTTGTATGGTAAATGGTACAGAATTCATTGCATAAGCTATTTTCCTCCAGTTATGGTTTCCAAAAGTCCATAGGCTACTCGCCAGAATTTTCACATTACTTTCTATACAATAGAGATGTAGTAGTTAGATAGGCCTATATACAAATGTCCTCGTAAAATTTTAATGCATATGTTGTACTAAATACTCATTTGTATTCTACATATTAATATTGCATCAAAATTGTATTGCAATTTGTACAGTTAGTAATACTAGTTTCCAAATTATTACAGTTTTCACGTTAATTAAATTAAATACTTATATGTTTGTAATCTGGATATGAATGGTCACCTGATCTATCAGGAAGATGTTTCCCTAAGTTTGTGAGAAATTATCATTAAATTCTTATAACCTGAAGAATCTAATGCTACAAAAGCAATATATCCTGACACTTTCTAACTAAACTGATAATACTTAAACAGAAGGCAAATAAAACAAGTAACTGAGAATAATGTTTAAAAATGAATAACTAAATATCCAATAATACAATAAATATATATGCTATATAAGTGAAGCCTGTTGTCGTCCGCAGGTTTTAATACCAATAATTTCGTGCTACAGGGAAATGAACTATTCTTAAATTACTATAGTTATATTCCTGACAATTGAAAAGAACTTAAATTCTTACAAACTAAATAAAAGATACGGTACAAACTAAATAAAGTATATAATTTATATAGGATATTTATAAAACCTACGCCTGATTGGCATTATATGTAGCCTATGGGCTTATCTACTCTTACATCAGGCCGTACACTTAACGGCAAAAATAATGGGCCAAATCTTGGTCGATAGAAATGCTAAGTTCTATCAAATTCTATCGCGCGGATCACTCGTATAAACGCATTGCACCTCAAAGCATTGCTGTAGTGTCTCTTCATTGTAAGTCGTCCCTATGCAATGTACTCAACTTTACAAGCTGTGTGTGGCCCAATGGTAAGATGTCTGACATCGATACCAGAGGTTATAGTGGGCTCCAGCGATTTCGGGCAGAAGGATTTTCTTAATCTGAACTCGAGAGCGAGTTACTCACCGCTGCAAGATCGGTTGTTATTTCTGTCGTATCTGGAATGGGTAGGACATAAGAGTAAACATGCAGATCCGAGTATTCTAGTCGACTGTTGACAGTCACCTCCAAAAACTAAGCAAATATTACAGTAGTTATAATTATGTGTGCATGCATATGGAATGAGACCATTTCCCGGTACACCGTTTTCGAGATAATTACAGTCCCCGCTGCATAATCCTTTCATCGTTATTATAAAGCAAAGAGACAATTCTGTAGTGCTCGGGAAAAGTGGCACAAGTCAAAATTGTTAATTTTACAGGAGAAGGAAAAAACTGTCTTCTCACTTGTTTATGTCTATTTGATTTTCTTCTGCATGAATTATTGTAATGGGAGAAATACTTATATCTCTTTTCTCAAGCGAGCAGATGTTCCGTAAGTTGTCAATAAATTAATAAGCACGTAATAAAAACTAACTGACTATCACCTTAAATCTCCTTAAACCCTTTGTGTAGGTTCCTAGTCAAAAGATAAGACGGAGTTTTAAGAAATATGAAAAATAAGGGATGGAAAATGGCAGATGATAATGATTAAAATAATTATAGGCCTACTGATTTATTTTTTGAATCAGCAGACATGCAGCCTTTAAATTTGAAACAAAAGCTACTTTATACAATTGGGTTACTATAATCGTTAGATTATTCATTTCATCTCTCCGAATTGTTTCTAAAACGCATAAGGAACGTAAAAAAATTCGACTTTATGTTCTCCCTTAAAATAACTTTTGAAGGTTTATTTTATCCCCTAACGGAGCAGAGAAGAAAGAGAAAGGAGTTGACGGTTTTAAAAATTCACTCGAGTATTTTGAACTAGCCGACGTGGAGACTTTAAAAGTAAAATGAAGGTTACTCTCTACATTTTGTCCGATCTCGACGAAAGTCGACATCTGGGGATCTTTGGGATCACAGAATATGAATATGGTAGCACTTGTCCCAATTTATCCCAAAAGTGGTGTAGTGGAACAAAATTAGGTTTTATTTATACTTAAAATTTCAATAAATAGACTATTGTATACTAGTCTTTAATACACTTTGACATTAAAAATTAAATACAAAAATAATGATAATGATAATAATAACTGTCATAATTTCAAAATTTTTCATCTCCCCAAATTTTTAAGCATCATGTCTGCTTTTTTACAATATCTTTGCCATGTTCTCGCATTTTTTAGTTTTACCTTGTAAACTTAAGAGAAAAAAATAAAGTTGTTGCTATTCAAATTATTATTTACAGAACGCAAACAAACATTTTATTTCTATTTAAAAACTATATATATTTTTAATGCGAACATAACTTTGTTAAGTATACTCTAAAGAACATGCAGTAAAAATTTCAGCGACCTAGCATAAAAAATGTGGAATTCTTAGGAACATGAATGCAGAGAAATAGGCAAAAAATAGTACGGGGAAATGCGTTTTAAAGTTTGTATGCATTTTTAACTTAATGACCGCCATTTTTAGGATGGTGTAATTAAGAACCCAACTGCCGTAGGGTTCTAAAATTTCGTCACAGTGTAAAGTGGGCATCATAGTTTCATTTTCTATAAAAATGACCTAAAAATCTGATATTTTACCAAATATTATCAATTTTTCACCCGTCCCCTTCCTAGTGGTAATAAAGTTTAGGAGACAAAAAACGAAAAGGGAACTTCAAGTCCTGGCCCTTCGTTTCAGAAGACAGCCACAAAGAAACAGGACCTTGTTTGGAAAAGAAGTGAAATTGCTGACACAGCCTATGAAGATGGTGAAAAAGTTACACATTTTCTGCATTCCGTAATTGATAATTGGAGCGTCTTAATAAATAAGGATTTAAACCAGTTAACAGCAGATGCGACAGACAGGTGTAGGAATTACCACGCTAAAAAATCATCCATCAAGCTCGACAGCTATCAGACTCACACTAAACAACACAAGAATTGAGTCGACTACTTTATTCGTGAACTATTGCTCAGAGACCGCCTCATTGTCCAAGGATTACCATTCCTTGTAAACACATGTTACGCGTGAATTAAATTAATTCATTACATTCCCATAAGTTATCCATATATTTTCATTAATCCTTTTGGAACATGAGGTTTCTTGCCTGGTGTATCAAATGATCTTATTTCTGTGTCTCTTTCGGTTTAACATTCTTGAAATCAGACGTGTCGAAGATTCCTGTTACTTCCGCAACTCGTTCTTGTACTTTCTGAGTGTTTGTTAGGAATGTTTGGGCACACTATTCGACACAATTCATACCTATTTTTTCCCCTCACTCCATTAAGTCATAAATATTAGCATAATTTTTTGGTTCTGGCTTTGCAATGTTCTTAATATTTTAATTTCGAAATTGTAGGAGACGTACTGTAAAACCATTGCGAACCAAAGTCGCTTGCGGCACGCTGCAAATTATCCACTCGAACTGTACTGTGGTCCATTTGTATGTTTCATAACAATGATACTAGAGGAGGAAAATGTTATCGCCAACTCATTCATGAAGGACAACAAATAACTCGTCAACTAGCACTGTCTTGAAGGCCATTCGCCAGAATTGATGGTTCCAACTGTATGTGAGTTGGCCTCCCGGTACGGTAGAATTATTTCATTTTTTTTATTTTTAATTAATTTATTAGTTTAAATGTGAAGTGGCATTTGTTCATAAACTTCATTATGCCTGCCTTGTAAAATATATTATTGCCCATCATCTGTGGGCTATTAATAGGCGAGACCTGGCCTGTATAACAAAAATACTTGCTTCACATTCTAAAAAACCGAACGCATAAATAAATAATAAAATAAACAAAAACAAACAATTTCTTAATATATTAACAAAAAATGCCTGTGGTGGGGAATAGTATCTCGTTCACAAACCACCTACAAACCACCTGCGTCATTCTGCCCTCATTCTGCGCGGCATGGAGTCCACAAGATTATGGAACAGATCTAAATTTATGGCCACCTCCTCCCACGCATATAGAACTCTGTCCCACAATTCCTCAGCTGTCCGAACGAGTGGTTGTTCTGTCCAATTAGAGTGTAGGATCCGTTTCATTGTAGACCACAAATTTTCAATCGCATTCATATCTGGTGATTTTGGAGGCCAGTCGAACAGATGATCATTCTGCTGGACGAAAAGTGTTCCTTCTAGATATCGTTCTCAGGCGGAACGGACCATTACATTTGCCAAAATGTGTTCGTAGACTACTGCCGTAAACCGACCGTGGATATGTTCCAGAAGTCCTCCCCCATCGTATGATATCCACCCCCAACACGCGACGCAATAGCTTGTTTATGGATTTTTTTGTCTCTCTGCCATCTTCAAGTGTAGGCCTAATGACGAGTCAAAACGTTTTGTTAACAATCAGGAGTATTTGTTGGAAGACAGAGGGATGTTTATTACTTATTAGAGATTGGGCATATTCTAAAAGATGTTGCCACATAAATATTGCTGTGCGAGACATATGTAAAGGCAAATTTGTAATTATAAAAATAAGATTATGAGAGATCCGAACCTGGAGTTACTACTATTAACTCGTTCACTGGACCAATGCGTAACGATTTAAGCTACTGTGACTGCTAGTATCGTTTCGGCATAATACGTGGTTTTCCTGTTCTTAATCGTTTCGGTTCATTTTGTATTTATCAATTTTATTATTATTTCACTCTTCAGAGGCTCTGATGTACCTATCTAGAATCAATCCTCCATTCGATTTTATAACATATTTTAGACTCTTAAACAAATTACAGCAAATTTAAATGGTTTCATTATGTGTTACCTGGTGAACTACGGCTGTGACGAGACGAGCATGCGCAATCTTATGTCTCTGGAACTTTGAAATTGTCGGCGGCCCATTATTTTTGCCGTTAAGCTTAAGTGTACATCTCATTTGACGATATGTGTCAGAGGAAAAACAATTTATTGTACGCATCTGAAGTCTGATTATTGCAATATGTTACTAGTCAGTGATGTATGCAATGGAAGGGAAAGGAATTGTTCAGCCTAACCCAATATCTCCTGACTTCGTTTCCTCATGAGTGATACCTTATTGGTGTCACTGATGAGATTCAAACCTGTCTTCGGACAGTTGTCCAAAGAACAAACATTTATAAAAATCATGGATCTCCATGGAATATCGCCCACGTATTTTATACTTAAATCGTAGCCTATTTTTATCACACAAGTAATACACTGATATAAAAGATTAAAATATGAAAATGAAATAATATGCAATATCATAAGTGCAATGCTTAAATGTGTGAGAAAAGACACCAAGTTATAATTTTAGCGCTCCTTTTGGATAGTAGTTGAAAGAATAGCAGTAATTAGTTTACAGAAAGCTAGAATTGGACTGACTTATGCAATAAGAGACCAACCGCCAAAAACATGTTTTAGAGATACTGTCCATTGAAATAAAACTGATTTTTATTAAACATTTTATGTAAGAAGTATTGTAACATTCAAACTATTATCAAAAATAGTAGGTACATATACTGCAATACTAAGAAATAAGACTAACCGATTTTTAATAACAGATCAGCAGATGATTTAATATTGCACAGCAAAATAAATAAATAAATTTTATGCAATAAACGAATTTACTTTATAAATAGCAGCAAAATGCAAATATCGCATTCTTGATTTTTTTCCGATTTGCAGCCTGCAACAGATCTGTGCAAATATCTCTATTTTTTCAAATCGTAGGTTGGTCTATTATTGCGTAAATCCGTCCATTTAAACTTTTATTATCTTTATGAGCCATTGGCGTAGTTCAGAGATAAGAAGCTGGTTTCCTAATCCAAGAATGCGCACGAGCGTGGGTTTTAATCCCGCTTGGGCTGATTACTTGGTTGAAATTTTTTCTGAAACTTTTCCCAATTCAGGGCGAATCCTCGGTCTTTCTCACTATTACCAGATTCACTGACGTTAAATGTCCTCGTATAATGGATACAGAGTAGTTAAATTAAACACAAAATACTTGTGTGTGATTCAGAAAAAAAAATAGCAGACTGAGTAATTAAGATACACAAAGTCAATTGAAAACCTTTAAGTTCAATGAGAAATTAAACAATTACTGCTGATATTATTATTATTATTATTATTATTATTATTATTATTATTATTATTATTATTATTATTATTATTATTATTATTAGGAAAGTTTCTGTGTGATGCTTTTCTAATTCACTGAGGGCTAAAGCACGGAGATGAACTACCACATTTACTTTTTAACTTCGCTCTAGAATATGCCATTAGGAAGGTTCAGGATAACAGAGTGGGTTTGGAATTGAACGGGTTACATCAGCTTCTTGTCTATGCGGATGACGTGAATATTTTAGGAGAAAATTCACAAACGATTAGGGAAAACACGGAAATTTTGCTTTAAGTAGGTAAAGCGATGGGTTTGGAAGTAAACCCCGAAAAGACAAAGTATATGATTATGTCTCGTGACCAGAATATTGTTCGAAATATAAATATAAAACTTGGAGATGTATCCTTCGAAGAGGCGGAAAAATTCAAAGGAACAGTAATAATATAAATAACACTTGGAAGGAAATTAAATTCAGAACAAAATATATGGAAAATGCGTGTTATTATTCGGATGAGAAGCTTTTGTTATCTAGTGTGCTGTCAAAAAAACTGAAAGTTAGAATTTATAAAACAGTTCTATTTCCGGTGTTCTCTATGGTTGTGAAATTTGGACTCTCACTTTAAGAGAGGGACAGAGATTAAGGATGATTGAGAATAAGGTTCATAGGAAAATATTTGGGTACTAGGACGGATGAAGTTACAGAAGAATGAAGAAAGTTACACAACGCAGAACTGCACGCATTGTATTCTTCACCTGACATATTAAGGATCATTAAATCCAGACGTTTGAGATGGGCAAGGCATATAGCAAGTATAGGCGAATCCAGAGATGCATATAGAGCAGGCCTGCGCAAACGGCGCTCATTGAGCGCTGTCGCTCCCTCGGAGCGAGAAAGTCGTCTAACAGCTCGCCGGAAAGGTACGTCGGAATGACGTAGGATTGCTATTGGTAGAGGATAGTCCACGCAGCTATGTGGTGTATTGTGCATTATCAGTAGCTATTTTACTTTGCCTATCTATCTAGAGCTACATAATGGAGAAATCTAAAAGAAAGAAAAGTGATCATCAGGGAAATTCTTTCAATATTGCATGGGAAAATTCTTACTTTTTCACAGCAGCTGGAGTCAATACTCAGTGCCTTATCTGCCACAAAAGCTTGAAAGAAAGAGGAAAACATAATATAATGCGTCGTTACTAGTCCACGCATACAGAAACGAGAGTTTTGTTGGTGAAGATCGCAGTAAAAAGGTCCAGGAATTGAAAGTTACATTATTACAGTAGGTAGGGTACGTTAGAATTTATTAATCTTAAACAATTTAAATATATCTCTTCAGGGAAAAGGCCAGCTCATTGTTGACATATTTAATAAATTACGGGATTTCAGTCGTAAACTTACACTTTTCGTAAGTCAATTTCGGAAAGGTGATATGGCTCACTTTTTTTTTCCAAAGATAGAAACTGCTCGCGATTAAACAATGTTAAACGATTATGTGCAAATATTAATTGAAATTCAAAATGAATTTAATTCTAGGTTCCAGGATCTTGTCTTAATTGGAAAGAAATTTAAAGTTATAATAAATTCCTTCAACACAAATTGAAAGTGCCATACGATTTACAGCTTGAACTTATTGATCTTCAATGTGATCTAAGGGCTAAAGACCGTTTGAATAATACTACTAGCCTGGTTGAGTTTTACAAAACTAAACCTCAGCAATAATATCCACGACTACTCAGGCTAGCTGTGAAAATGATTGCCATGTTTGGCTCAACATTTATATATGTGAGAAACTTTTCTATAATCTACTTTAATAAAGGCAGGCATCGAACTTCTGTAACTGATGTTTCATAACGTTCAGTACTGTTTCTTTCAGCTGCCAACAGCCTAAAACTCCGTTTTGATGTACTGATATATAAAAATATAACAAAATGATATTGTATATTTAAGTAGCTATGGTATGTCTATTATTTTTGCAAAATAAATATTTATTTATTAATTAATAATAGTCCAAGATAGTTGTGTAAACACTAAACGGGAATTCACTTCATGAACACTCGTACTAGTACTTCCTTTGTGTACATGTAAGGGATCACCACTTCTTCTAGTCCACTCTTATACAGAGCGCAGCCAATATCTGCATTCCGCCCGCGAGCTGTGAGCCGAGTCGGAGAGCAAACCTTGCGCAGGCCTGATATAGAGTGTTAGTTGAGAGGCCAGAGGGAAAAGACCTTTGGGGAAGCCGAGACGTAGATGGGAGGATAATATTAAAATGGATTTGAAGAGGGTGGGATATGATGATAGAGACTGGATTAATCTTGCCCAGGCCTCCATAGAGGTTCATTCTGTCACTCACCATTATTTATTTATATTTTTTTGGTAGCACTGGCTGGCATTGAGGTACAAGAGAATACGTTGGTAACTGATTTACTCATTAATTGCTTTGGATATAGGAAACTAATGGCCTTCATCTGGGACAGTTCTCGTTTGGAGTTTGAAGCAGCACAAGATTGCGAATTGGTGACAGCAGGAGAATTATTTGGACGATCTGGTTACGGCATTGGATTACAGAAAGGTTCTCCATGGGCTGATGTCGTTACTCTTGCCATCCTTGATTTCCATGAGAGTAAGTACAACTGCTATAAAAGACAATAGGCTTAGCTAATAAGTTAGTAAAATAAACAGTATTTTAATTGAGAGGAGAAAGCTTCTTTTATACCTATTTTGCGATTCCCAAAATAAAGTGTGTTTTATAAGCAAGTAATTTAATATACAGAGTGATCCGTTTGGGTATGGTTAAAATAAAAACACCGTAAAAGATTTACTACTGAACTTTATATGTTGAAACTTTGTGCATACAAAACTGAAAGATGGGAGATTCTTCAGAGCTCAACATGGCTTCCATTGCGCACCCCGTGCATCTCATAACGGTGATGCAATTCAGCCCATGTCCGTTGTAACATAAGAGGGGTGATTTGTTGAAAAACTGGATTAAATTTTACTCTCAAATCACCAAAGTTCCTGGGTTTCTGTGAATAGACAATGTCTTTAACAAAACCTTACACGAAGAAGTCAGGAGGGATTAGAACTGGGGAGTTTGGGGACCTAACCAAGAGATAGCTGCTTCTCGTACTGGGTTTCGCCTGCGACCTCCTTCATGTTTGTTTTTTTTTTAAGACAGAACCTGTTTGTATAAATGTTTGATACCATAACATTATGGAATCGTATTTAGGTACATTACGCACACTACACTTACGTCGAAATTTCCTTTGAACTCTTTTAACACTCAAATTTAGCATACCAAAGAACACATTGTGTCCGCTGTTGATTTGTAATAGCCATTTTAATCATCTACGGTTTTCATTCGTCCTTTCAGATTATGCATTCTTGAGTGTCACATATGAAGACTCCCATCTTTTAGTCATAATATAACCAGCAGGAAAAGTTTTCCTATTATTATAATAGCTTTATAATAATAAATTAACATTATCCATATCAAACGGATCAGACTGTATACTGTATATTACATTAGGGATTGTGATTCTAATCTCATTGTCTGCAGAATTTTTTAGCCAGTAGTAAATAATAATGAGCTCAATATAGAAGAAATATTACCGGTAATTATTACTTAATATGATGGCGAGGGTTTACTAATTTTATTCTATAGCTGAAAAACGGGTCCAAAAATAAAACAAATCTATATCAGTTTACCTCCAGTTTTGAAGTGAAACGTAAATTATTCGTCTCTTCTTCGTTTGCAATAAGAACAATCTTACTTCGGGTAAGATTTAGGAAATGGTTATTGTTTACACATTTTCTTTTTTGTCTCTGCAGGTGGTATCATGGAAAGTCTAGACAATCGCTGGATCCTGCAGGGTAATCTACAGCAGTGCGAACAGTTTGAAAAAACACCTAACACTCTGGGATTGAAAAACATGGCTGGTGTGTTTATTCTAGTGGCTGCTGGTATTGTCGGAGGTATAGGTCTCATTATCATAGAGATGGCATACAAGAAACATCAAATTCGCAAACAGAAAAGAATGGAACTTGCTCGACATGCTGCTGACAAATGGCGCGGAGTCATTGAGGTAAAGCATAGGACAGCTGGCCTCCGAGGTCGTTGTCCTTTCACAAATATACACAGAATTCATGTTAAAACAAAGTCTTCTGAGCAAAATAAATACTGACTTGAACAACAACTGTAAATGTGACTTCATAACGGAAATAATTCTTCAATCTGTTCATTTCTGTTAAAGGATACGATCTCTTATACTAATGATCAATTGTTCAATAATTATTGATTCCAATTTTTCTACACATATACTCATATGCTCTGATTTGCGGGGTGGGGGACAAAACATTTTCTGCCCCTTTAACTTATACAGCCAAATGCGTCGCCTCCCCCAACAAAATCAATAGAATTGCCTTGCCTCTCCAGATAATTCGAAGAGAATTTCCTCGTGTTAAACAAATAGTTAGTTTGTTTAAAATATGAGCTAAAACATAAGTAAAAAGCGGTTATTCCAAATTGATCTGCCGCAATGAACATAGTGTTAGTGACTCAACTCACAATGTCTCCAATTCTTTCCTCCTGCATTTGAAATCGATGAATCTCCACACATGATACAAGGGTGATTCCACTTTTTTTTATCTATGATCCACAGTTTTCAGTTCACATCATATCTATAAACTATTGCAATCGTCGAATGTATTTAGTCTAAAATGAATGAAGGAGACATTTATGTTGTTTTCAAACGTCTACAATTTTCATCCAAAATTTATTAAATTTTAAAACATGTATAAACATGTCTACAATACGATGATCTGTACAAATTTGGTGCCTCTAGGACTAATGGTTTTGAAATTATATTTTTTTAATGTATATTATATAGAGGTCAATGGAAAAAGCTCTTTGCGACAAAATTTTCAAAATGTTTAGTTCATTAAACGCTCAAGAGCTTGAAAATAATCAAGAGAGTAAAATTTAATTAGCTTCATGAGCTGACAAGCAAACATTCTGATGGGGGCAGGTAAAAAATTTATTTTTTTTTCTTCCACCATGTTAATAATGTCAAAAGAAATGCTTACACAAATGTTGGCCACTCGACTGGAATTACGAGGCCGTCCAGAAAGTGATGTTTCCTGGAACCTGTTTTCAGAAACAAAGCATAATTGCATGCAAAGATTTATTGAAACAGATACAGCAATTGTTGCGCTATTTGTGAGACTGGAACTGAGTCATTTTTCATACCATGGGATCAATTTTTGTATCCTTGTGTCGTAGAAGTCAGCCGCCTGGATCGTAACCAGCGTTTGACAGCCGTTTGCACCGCTCGTGCTCTGTCGAGCTCACGGTAGGAGAAATGTCCAAATTCGGGTGGAGAATATGTTGAAAAATAGCTTAACAATTATTGTATCTGTTCCAATAAATCATTTCATGAAATTTTCTTTTCTTTCTGTTAACGGCTTCTGGCGAACTTATTTTTTTTACGGCCCTTGTAATTGCGGTCGAGTGGACAAACATTATTAACATGGTGAAAGGAAAAAAAAAATTATCTGCTCCCATCAGAATGTTTGCTTGTCAGTCTAAACAGAGGGCCGAAATAAATTTCTCAATTTCACGAATTTATCATTACAGCAAGTTTTATTATAAAAGCATTATGAATATGCCCTGAAGTAACTCAATATTATTATTTCATATAATTCTAATTAAATTTTAGTTATCAACGTTTAATTGACCTCTGTGAGAAGTTTCAGATCAATCTGACAATAACTGTTTTGCAAGGAGCTTTTCTTTCATTAAAGAAACAGCTTATAATTTCAAAGTTGAGAAAAAAGCATTAAAATCATTTATTTCATCTCACTCACGCACCTTATGTTTGGTCACATTTGATGCAGAACTCTAAAATAGAAATTGAAAACATATTATGAAACTAGAATGCTCAAACATAATAAAATTACGAACATAAAAAATAAAAAAGGGGATTTTATTAATATTTCGCCATTATTTCACCATAGTGTCCACTTAACAAATTAATTATTTTTAATATTCAACATTTGTTCATGAACACTTCTATTTGTTACGAAAGTTAAAAGTACAGTAATTTCGGGTAACTTTGTACCACTTCTATCATATTTTTATACTTACCTAAAATAGTCATGTATTGAAATTGACATTTAAAATTAAATTATTTTAGAAAAATATTTATTTTACTTATTTTAAGGGTTGGAACATAACAAGCCTAAACATCTAACATCATATTTTAAAAAGGTCAAATTTGACATTAAAAGGTGATACAAAGTTACACGGCTAATAAGGCTAACTTTGTACCACATGCGTATTTTTCTACTAAACTCAATTCTTTATATTTATTTCCCTTCAAATTCAAGGTAACTTTTGACCATAAAATAACAAAATACATGACATTTTATTGAAGTCGCATGAAAGTGATAATTGAAAAGTATAACCTTTGCTGTAGCAATAAAACATAGAAGTACTAGAACAGAAAATATGAACACAATTCTTATATGTTTATTATCTACGTACATGTTTGACATACCTTATTTTTAATTCGCTAATCAAATTTTTCATAGTCTCAACATAATAGACTGTCTTACAGTTCATGCATGACCTTTTATTTACCAACTTATTAACTTTCTTTATAACTTCAAACTGGTCAGGCCATATCCAATGCCGTGTTTTCTTGACCTTACAACTGACTTTGTGTCTGAAGGTGGACCATACAGATCAATGCTATTGACTATAGGCCTACCAGGGAACAGTGGTCCTTCGTATAAAACTATAAATAGAAAAAACGCTTTCCAAGACTATAGAAAAGGAACAAACATGTAATGGAACAGTAACATCATCTTATTTATATGTACTTTTTCTGATTATCACAATCTGTTTTATCCCCCAAAGCAATGGTTGCAGTACGATACTGTGTTTGTTCAAGATTTGTTAATCCGCATTGAACCTTAAGTTCTGTTTAAACTCCCTCGATTTCTTTTCATATTTCTGGACTTCGGCTGTTCATTTTGCTGTCAGAGCTGCAAACTTGATCACCTGTGTTGTCTTCATTTCTTCTTATTTCAGCATTGGTTAGAGCTGGCTTCCTAATTTTGTTGAAATTGGCGAAATTCTTCTAAAGAAACACTTAGTCCTAGTTCTGCTGGCCTGAATCTATTCACAGATTTTGAGGTCGTTAAGATCTAAATCTGTTATACCTGCCATATATTTTTTTTTAATTCGTGTGCTATGAATTCTCTTAATACCGATATTTTCGTTAATAACTGTATAAAATCAGTTTTTAGAGCCGACATCCTTTCTTCCCTGAGGAGTCTTTCGCCATTGAGTAAGTACTTGCTTGCAGTTTGTTTTCAGTGCTGAAAAGCAAGTCACATCTACTGGCCTTTTCGTCATACAACGTTTTATCACAGTGTACAATTTCGTAATGGCCATATTTTGTCACTTAATACTTACTAGCTTCGCTGCACTTGTTAGAAACAAATATTGACTTAAATCAAAATGCAGTTTTGTAATGACTTAGTGAATAATAGCTTTTTGTATGTTACAAGTCATTTTCTCCTGAATCATTTTGAAAGTTGTATTTAAAACTATGAATTTAAGGTTATTATCATGCAATAATTTTTGAAGTTGTTCAGTCAGTTTTATTTTTAAGATTGATACTATGTTAGACCTAATAGACAATTGGTCAGCGTCTAAAATGAAATATAACCTACTTGCAAGAACTGAAGACTCTTATTCTCAGCTGGAAAAAGATTTCCACTTAAATGATAGGTCTATGCTTGAACTTTAAATGATGGTGTAAAACTGACTTTATGTATTTCTTTGCACCTAACGATGCCATTTGAAGTAAGGTGTTGTACTGTCTCATATTATGTAAAAAGTGTGTTGATGACGGATATACTCCAATAAGTAAGTTTTTACATGGTTGTGAGACTCTTGAATATCAGGAAGAACAAGTTTACAACAGTGCAACATAATACGTTTGGCTCATTACTCCATTTTTCTGCATTACATTTATTGCATAGTGGATTCATTTTGTCTATTTTAACACAATTCAAATGAGCATAGTTAATATTTGGATTGTAAAATAATGGAACGTACTATTACTGCATACTAAATCAATACACTCTTGTTGTTCGTTAATTCTCTGAGATGAAAATGAATGTGGTACATAACTATAATTTTAAGAAACACTGGAAACGAATGTGGGTAAATTATGAGCGCAAGAACACTATTTTGTGTCACCTTGTAAAATAACTCAGCTGCAGTGAGCTCAAGCTGTAATTTTGGTCCTGAGAAAATACTCATCTTTAAGATAAAACTCTTAAAAAAAACTATTATGTTCTGTCGACAAAAAGAAACTGAAGTGTATAAAATTAGAGTATTTTATGTGAACCAAAAAAAGTTTAAATACTCAAATAATATGATATTGTTTATATTTAAAGTTTTCTGTGCGTAAGAATCTATTTTAATCACACCTGTCCTCGATTCACTCAGGAGTTACCGTAATAGCGTATTATAGCATTATGTCCATCTAGAGAAACTACACATTGAAATGGTGAAATAATAATTATACAAATCGAATAAGTAGCTTCTCAGATTACTTCATACAAACATAAAAACAATCTCTGTATGTTAATATCGAAAAACATTTATAATATTATATTCCCATCATACAATTATTATATCCGTATAAAATAGTGTTAAATAGCTTCCGTTTGTTGTTGTACCCCTTAGAGACGAAGTCATTTGCTTTCATTTCATTATAGCCTATTATCTGAGGTGGCACTGCCTAAAACGCATTGTCATTTTAAAACTCGTGTATCTAATTAAATATCAATCCTATCAACATGTTCCATAGAATAAACTTTATCGGAAATCGTTCTTAAAGAAACGTTTGCTATGTAACATTTTACATAAGAGCCAATAATAAGTAGGATATTTCAATTTATTTAATTCAAGCTTCTTTATAATCCTCCTTTTATATAAAATATTTTGAATGTCATATAGCCTAAAATCTAAGTTAGAATAAATTTAATTTATTTTCCAATTTTCATATAAATCGGTTCATGTATTATCGCGTGTAAAGGTAACAAACATCCAGACAGACAGACAGACAGACAGACATGCAAACAAAAATGTCAAAAATGCAATTTTTGGTATCAGGATGGTTAATTATACATGCTGACACCAATTATTCTTAGAAAAGCGAAATTTAACAGAAACATTTTGGTTACAGATTTATTATTAGTATAGATTAGAATTCGACATAAACAAAGGTTGTTCATTTACTATTGTCTCACCTACTCATTTCGCGTAAAGTTCATTGACATATTCTGATGAAAATAATAATAATAATAATAATAATAATAATAATAATAATAATAATAATAATCCTTGGCGCTACAGCCCGTGAAGAGGCTAGGCCGACCAGGCGGCTGCTGGCCTCACGTCCTCATGCCGAAACAGAGGTGGAGGATCATCCAACCAGAATGGGGGTTATAGCTGGCTTTCGCATCCGGATTTCGCTACCTTTCGTAGCTCCCCACGTGCATCACGATGCTGGGTGGGCACTGGCCCCATACACTGGCCGAAATTTCATGAGAAAATTTCTTCCCCCATGAGGACTCGAACCAGCGCGCACTCCGCAACGCGGGTCCTAGGTAGGACGCCTTAGAACACGACGCTACGGCGCGGGACACATATTCTGATACTTTGGGTATAACTCACTATGTAGCAACAATTCTAGCAAGTACAAAATATGTTCTGATCTTCATGTTTTGTTTCACTACCAATTGTTTGAAACCCCGAAAACTGAGATTGTGGCGGAACGCGTTGTCATGAAAAACCGTGTGACGAAAGATATTCTGTGACATAACATATTATTACAAACATCTAAACCCCCTGCAGAAGGTGAGTTCCATTTGGCTGTAAATGAATTTGACATTGTGGGTCTCACAGGTACCATCATTCTCATTGAAAACGTAAAATTATTTCTATGTTCATTATTCAATTTATTCGCTAGTATTTGTTTTGAGATTGAATACAAACGTGCAGCTTCTCGGTGACCAAATTTTCCTGGTGTTTAGCCTACATCTTCTAGTGCCTGCAGTAGCGTTTCAGTACATTATAAAAATCAAAGAAAAGCATAACATTGTAATAGTTGAACAAACATAGTCAAAGACATTTCCTCAATATGCCAACTAAGTGGGACTTAGTAAAAAATCAATCCTTCAATATAAACTTAAATTGTCTCTGTAGTAGACCTAGTATTTATATTTTACATTAATTTTATGTAGTAATTGTCTCCTCCTATTTGATAGAGAAACTAATTACCGGTATGTTTAATTATAATCAAATTTAAATACGTATGACAGAATCAATGTTAATATGAAAACTTTCTACCGGTACAAAGTAACTCTGAAATCGAACCAAAACAGGACTGTTGGTCTACTTTTACAATTTACAAGACATAGGTTTATATATATCACGAGATTATTATTGAAGTTTAAAGAAGAGAGAATCGTATTAATATTTACATTGTAATTGTAATGGTAAGATAAAATTGTGTACTTACAATATAAAATTGAAAGTTGTTCATAAATCAGTTACCATAAACAGAATGCAATATTTAACCCCGTGGAGCCTTAAAATAATATTAGCCATCGGCATAGCTCAGCCGGCTAAGGCTCTTGCCTGCCCATCCGGAGTTGTGCTAGAACACGGTTTCGATTCCCGCTTGGGCTGATTACCTGGTTAGGTTTTCTCCGTGGTTTTCTCCAATCTTAAGTCGATTGTCAAGTAATCATCTCGCTAAATATCATCTCGCTATCACCAATTCCATCGACGCCAAATGGGGCGCTCAGAGCACAAGGAAACCAAGTCACAAAAAGAGAGTTTTCAGAAAATTAAAGTTCTTTATATATAGGTAATTACCTATTAAAGGTGAGTATGATTTTAAACATCTGTACCATTGCAAAGATTATGAGGACATGGTTCTTTTATGCTCTCAAAGTAGCCTTATCTAAGGTATGTACAGAGGAAATATCTCCCAAGTGACCAAAAATGGGCTTGATTCCCTTGTGCTCTGAACGCCCCAAATAATCTATGGTTGATATAGCTTCGTTAAATAACCAACTCAATAAAATAATAATATTCTTCAGGAACCGGAAATGATAGACATAAAGCAAAGAGTAAAGGTCATAGGTTATGGAGATGGTCTCAGTCCAAAAATATCACACTTTAAAACCACAAAAATAAATATACTATAAATTTCGGAACTGGTACAAAGTTACACGGACCGGTACAATATTATCCCAAATGACTGTAACTGTTAAAATCATTCATTTTCAGTAACCGATTCTTGTCGTAATTGTCGTCGCGAGTGTTGCTTATTAAGTGATCAGTGATTGCGTTATAGGCCTAATATTGAAAATGGAATAATTTTTAATATAGCAAACAGCCTAAAATAAAACTGCAATGAACGGAATCAGCATGATAAATTACGTTGTTGTAGTAGTGACATCGGTACTACTAATGCAAAGAAATATTTCGTAGATGAGAATATACAGAGGGTGCCGAAGAAATGTATACACACTTTGACAGGAGATATCTATTTAATATATTTCAAAGTTGGACCGAAAAACAACAGTAATGTGTAGTTTGATGTCCTGTAAACAGATGAGACTCACATACGTTATACTAGCGTTGCTATGCGACAGGTCAATCAACAACAACAATAAAACAGAGCCAAGATTATTGTTTGAACAGCAGAAAACAAATTTGAAGCGGTATTGGAGGACCGAGAATATTGTTGAAGTTCAACGGCAATGGAGACGTGGGTACAGAACAGAACCACCAACGCGATTAACAATTGCACGCATTCGTGACAAATTTGAGACTCATGGTACCCTATGCGATGTGTACAAAGGCAGATCTGGGAGACTTTTCTCAATTCAAAAACCCCGCGTCCTCGGTTATGGTTTCGGAACGTTTTGAGCACTCACGGAAGAAATCTACAAAGCAATGTGCACGTAAGACTGGGTTTAGCAGAACCAGCGTACGTCGTATTATTAAAACAGCAAAGTTGAAAGTTTTCACCCCAAGACTTTTGCATCCATTAAATGAAGATGACCCTGATCGGAGAATGCAGTACTGTGAGTGGTTTCGAAATTTTACTTCCAACAGGATGGTGCACATTACCACTGAGATGTACGTGCGTACCATGATGACAATCTTCCAGGGCACTGGATAGGACGAAGAGGTCCGATTGAGTTTCCACCGCGTTCTCCGAATCTAACTACGTTTTTTTAGGGATTCTTAAGAATGTTGTATACCGTAGAAAACTAGCTACATTGGCAGCACTTTGGGAAGAAATTGAAACGGCATGTGCTCCAATCGCTGACGACACTTTCGCAAACATTCGAACAGTAGTTCAACGTACTCAGTAGTGTGTCGACGCCCATAGTGGGCATTTTGAGCAACTGTTGTAACTGTAAAAGTCTAAGATGATTAGTGCTCATCATTTTCTGTGTGTGTGAATTCGGCTTTGTTATATTAACATAGTTTTTTCTTTGCTTGAAGTGTGTATACTTTTTTGGCATCCTCTGTATATAAGGAATTTGGTACAAAATCTTACAATTTTAATTGAATTTAATACAATGTTTCACAATGTAACTGAAAAGTGGTGGTAGTGGAATCATTGTCTATTCACAGTAACTAATATTGAATCTAATAACCACATTCTAATATCATTGTCAATGTTTATGATGCTATTCAATTAAGTAACAGAAAATGTAATATTTGAAATATATAAGCAAATGGAAAGCATGTCTTTTAACAGTATTCGTGTTAAATGTAAAATGTTTTTATACAGTAGCGTGCAAATTAATCCGAACAACGTAATTACTTATGCAAAAACACTCAACCGGGATAAAAAAAAAAGGATCTAAGACATACCTCAGTAATCTATGTGGCTTCCCTTGTTCCTAATAACAGCTCTGAGACGATTTGGCATGGATTCCACTAATTTCCCACAAATATTCCTCATTTCTTCATCGCGAAACCATACACCAATGAGGGCAGAAATCATCTTCTCCTTTGCAGAACAATCCATTTTTTGCATTTTTCTTTTGCAAACTGACCACAAGTTCTGAACGGGGTTGATGTCGGGTGAGTTGCCTGGCCAGGGGAGTACCTGAATATTCTTCTTGTTGAGGAATTCTGTAGTTTTTCGAGACGTATGGCATGGTGCCAAGTCTTATTGGAAAACACCTCTGCCATCCGGAAATGATTTTTGCAGCTGGGGTACGATTCTGGTTTCCAATAAGTGAATATATTTGCCAGAATTCATCATTCCCTTGATAGGTATTAATGCTTCAGGCTCTTCCTGTGTAAAACAACCCCAAAACATTACTTTAGGGGGGTATTTGGGTGCTTATTCGAGATGAGCTGCTGTTACTTTTTCGGATCCTTTCCGTACGTAAGAAACACGGTGGCCGTGGACCTCGAAATGAGACTCATCGAAAAAAGTACATTCTTCCAATCATTCACTGTCCAGTGTTGATGTAATTTTGCCCACATTAAGCGTTTTTTGCACATAACAGGGGTTAGCAGTTGCTTCTTAACAGGCTTACGAGCCCTTCGTCCAGCTTCCAAAACCTACGCCGCACTGTTGTGATGTTAATATTCGCCTCAGTGGTAGCCATTAACTCGCGGGTTAAGTCGACAGCAGTTAGCCTAGGATTTAATTTACTTTTCCTGACAATTAAACGATCATCTGCAGGTGAAGTCTTCCTTTTCCGGCCACAGTTTCCTTTTTTCTGGGGTGTGATGGATCCAGTCTCTCTGTATCTTTTTATGATCGAATTAACAGTAGCCAAGCACCGATGTGACATTCTGCAGCAATTTGCCTCTGTGTCATAGAAGAGTGCTCTGCTAATGTTATAATTTTAGACCGTTTTGGTGGAGTTGTATCCATTTGTGAAGACGACAGAATGTGCACAGGATTGCAGTATTAAGTCTTCAACACAACTGAAATGCTTAGAAGTACAAAACGACAGGCAAAATGTCACATATTATAAAAAAATAATAACGACAGACCTTCAACAATGGAATCACACATACTACAGATGTCAATTAAAGCGGTATGAGCAGCTGTGAGGCCAACAATGACAGAAAATGTAAAAATGTATCGTGTTCGGATTAATTTGCACGCTATTGTACATTACACTTTGGAAGAATGGCATTAACTTGTTAAAATTTATGAGGTCTATTCTCTTGTTATTACCCTGAGTAACTTTGCATTAGTGGTAGTAAGATATATATATATATATATATATATATATATATATATATATATATCAAGTTTTCTGATCATGAGTACGTCTATAACTAATAATAAACGCTGATAAATTAATCAGGAATTTGAACTCACAGTCATGATACTGTTATTGTTATGGATATAAATAATATAATATCGGCAATATATCTGCTTTTTATAACGTACAGTATGAATATAACAAAATGAACTTCATCTTCTCTTGGTCTAACTAAAATTAAACAGAAAGGAAATAATCGTAATACATTGCTGTATTCAGTTTAACGTCGAGTAACTCTTTCTTCCAGAAATAATTAAGAACCGCGTTTACATTTTATGCAGGAAATTTTATAACATTAATTCTTATTACTAGTCTAGCGTGGTACTGGAGTGGGAGGGAACAGTGACAGCGGCAGTCTGGAAGGAAGTACAATCATAGTGAAAACATTTCACTCGTATATAGAGTACCTAACACTTGCCCACAGTCACACACTACTACACTCCGTTCGGCTGGGCTTGGCTCGAGCCCCTACAGCCGAGGCTGCGCAGAAGTTTAGAGTAGGGACAAATTGAAGCTTGCGTCCGCCGCCATGCTTTGGGAGAAGCACCGGCTAGCAGACGGCTGCACTATGCAATGCTGAATGTTTAATATGTATGTTTGGTGTCTCTTATAAATCAATCTGAATGGATAAATGAAAAAAAAATCTTATTAACATTTAAAGCGACCACGTTAAAGACATAATCAAGCTTAGTTACCGTTAGTTTGACATGAAACGAAAGAAAACTGTAACAATTTGATACCGTAACTAAAGATGTTGTATAGTTATTTGACAACAGAAATACAAATGCATATTGTAGTAATAGTTCAGATGAAAAGAAAATTATTAGTATTAACTATTATTAACAAAACACTGCCTGTATAAGACGTTACTTTGATGTGGACGAGAAATGAACAATTTCGCTTCCATATCACATAATATAGACCTACACCTGTAAAATAGAAACATGTACCTAATGTTTTAGTTTGAAATTTAAGTAGGTCTACCGTGCAATACCTCATTATCACAGCTGTAGTATGAGATAAACGTCACATGCATTAATTAGTCAATTAGTCATATACGGTAATAGAACTCATGCCTAGTGTACAGAACATCTTGCCTATTGATTTATTGCTATTATTATTATTATTATTATTATTATTATTATTATTATTATTGACTCCGTTAAATATTGTCTTACAACATTTTTATGTAAAGTCGTGTTGTACTGGTAACCTTAAGCTGTGTGCTAACATTTGCTCTTTATGTAGTACTTTCTTTTATTTGGTTATTTAATGATGCTGTACCAACTACTAGATTATTTAGCATCGATGGAATTGATGATAGCGAAATGATATTTGGCGAGACGAGGCCAAGGATCCGCCACAGATTACCTGATATTCACCTTACGGTTGGGGATATAAGAAAAAACCCAACCAGGAAATCAGCGGGTATCGAACCCGTGACCGAGCGCGACTCCAGACCGACAGTCCTTAGCCCACTGAGCTACGTCAGTAGATCTTGATGTACTTTTATGGTCAGTTTAATAAGTTTAAAATATGATTCTCGGGAGGAATCTGGGATCCATTTTCTAAAATATGTTCCTATAAGTGTAGAAATATTGTACAAGTGTTCTACTTTTGGAGCACATTGTTTTCACACGATGTAAGAGTGGGTGGTAATATGCCATTGAACTGTCAACATCTATATAATCGCTCTTTCACTTAAGCGGCATATTTCTATAATCTCAGATGATGGGATGACAAGACTCCCATTATTCTTTCGTTAAAAAAATAAAAGAGATTTTCTTTACTGCTGGTAGGCTACGTACCATAAATTGAGTCTTTAGGTTTATTACACCATATTTTTCTTAATTATTTAACAACTAAGCCAGCAATGAACACAATCACATTTTGACAATATTGTGTCATTGAGAATGATGTAAGAATAAGGGAATTGCAATCAATGTCTGCAGTAGAAGAGTCATATCGCCTCTGATTCTCAAAACACTGAGGATTATTATTACAGTGCGTTAGGTGTTTGGAAAATACCATTGGGTATAATTATAGACATTTTTAGCGGACATCCCTCTCTTTGTAACATAATTTAAATAAATTATTTACGTATTTTCTAACGTATATAAAATAACATAAGTAAAAATATTCCATGTATTCGGTCATAGGAAATAGAAATAAACTAATGTCTATTTATGAGCAATATAAGGTGTTTGTATTTAAAACAATGCTTAGTTACAATATTTAGATTTACTTCTGTTATTTTATATTATACGTTGGAAAATACGTAAATAAGTTTAGCTATATTACAGTGAAGGAGGAAATCCACTAAGAAAACGCCTATATACTCAATTGTATTTTCTAAACTCCGAATGCTTTATAGAAACAATCATTCGTGCTCCCCAAACATGGCGTCGTGCGAACCTGCGCGAGAGGTTTCAAATTTGTACACGACACCAGCGCCAATTGTGTGTCTAAATATATAACTACAACGTCTTTGGCTTGGCTGTAGCAACAAAAGAATCTACCTGCAACACTCCCGCACCGATGGCAAGAATACCTCAGGTCCCAGTGCTAAACTCGTTGGAGGAAGACAATACCATACTTCACGTCACAGCGTAACTCCACTCCCTGTACTGCAGTCCCCATTGTTTATATTAAGACACAAACAAATTACAAGCCTGGTTCAGAACAACGATGGACTTTTATAAACAAACAAAAATCTAGTGATAATTAAACCTATGTTCATACAACATTTTTTGCTTAAAATATTATTATTCATAAAGCGTGGGTCATACTTCATGAAACATCCTTTATAATGACTAGAAAGAGCACTATTCCCTTCTGACTACCTGTCACTTCTGACTAAACCTAGTTCAGAAATTTATACTTAATTGGCTCTTGGTCTGCTGCCCGACAAGATAAGAGTCAAGACGAAATAGAAAAATATAGGGTAAAAGACAAATAATAGTCCTATTAGAAAAAAAATCGATTTCCAAGTGTTCCAATTCCATTAGGTTTTCAGTCACAAGAGCCCATGCTAAGGAATATCTTATTACTTACACTCGTTTCTTTCACATAATGAAAGGCAAATTTTGCATATCAAGACTACAAATGCCACTGTTACTGCAGTTACAACTATTTTCTACAGGACTGTATATTAAAGTTAATTAATTTTATGTTCATTAACATACCACCCACTTACAATTATGGTATCCTGAAATGAAAGTACTTCAATTTATTCGAAACATAGGAGACTAAACTTGATTATCTTAGTAATTGCACGAGTGTTGTTTCATCTTACTTATAATTTCACGAGCCCGAAGAGTCGGGCGAGTGAAATTATGCTAATAAGATGAAACGACGAGTACAATTTAATAAGATTATTCAACGAATAAAATGAAATAACTTACAAAACCGTTTTAGCCTTAATAATAATTGAAAACAGCTGAAGTAATAAATAAACATATACTGGTGGACTGATTAATATGTTGAAACATTCATTTATAATACGCGGACCTCTCAAAGCAGTTCATGAATCTCAGCTAGAGTAATGTGTTCGATGAATATTTTGACTGCCTGTGAGGGTTCAATCCCCGGTTCTTCTTTTCTTACTGTTTAATTTCGAACTCCGAGTCCAGATGATTCTAGAACGTTCTAGTTAGGACTACTTCAAAATCTATAAAAGCTCGAACCCTGCCTTCGGTAATGATTTGACTACAATTTTGGGTTAAGTGCCTATTTTTTCTATAGAAATAAACTAAAACTAGTTAAATATCTTCCCATTTTATATAAAACATTTCAAAGCGGTTTTATGGTGATTAAAATGCCTATTTTGCCCAGTGAGATCCATTTTAAAGGTTTCAGAGCCTAAAATTGCCTATTTCTATTTGTCACGTAGGGAAAACCCTGCTAATATTAAGATTTTACTCCTCTAAAATATAATAGATAAGGTATTAAAATTTCCATTTTTAGCAAAAACTCTTAATTATGATTATTTCTCCACGATTCAAATTTGATTTATTTTTAACTAAAGTGTTTACATACGACAGAAGTTAAAAACGTGATGCGAATTATAATCGTTTGGACAACTCGGTTAATTTCGCAGTACTATTCTGGTAATTTCACAGTAATATTTCTAAAATAAATGTCTACTTATTTGGTGTAAAATTAACTTCAAATTTATTACCAAAACTTATGCAATGATTTATTTGTCTTACAAGAATTTTCACTGACTCTTATTTATGTTCTCTGCAAGAGTGACATAAGAAGTCCTTGTGTTATGTTACATATCCCTGACAATTTTCAAGGAACCACTTTTTGCATTGCAAACACTGTATCCAGGCCCTCCTTTTGCATCATTTTCGTACTGCCTGGAACATGTAGCACACGTATTTTCATCAAAAAAAGATTGTACACATTTTCTTACTGCGAGAGTGCTCTCGGATATTCCTGAAGTAGATGGCCTTTCTACTTCTGCTAGGACTCTTCCACTTGTCGAGTTGTCTCTGAACACCCAATGTAACTATGTAACTTTCGCTGTTTCATCAACAATTGAAACCTTCAGGTCGTCATTGGAGACAGCGTTCCTATTAAGGGGATAATTCCCAGATCCAGAGAACTCACTCATAATGTTCTGTGCAGTCACAGACTCTTTCATTGCAACCCAGAACAGTGGAAAGAAGTCCTTCCTTCCAGATTTAAGATGACCTCCTAGTTCCGCATTCCAACTCTTTTTTAGGCAGCCAAACACCGAGACATCAAGAGGTTGGAGAAAAAAATTACAAATATGAGTCCATATTCCTCTCTGAATTTCAAGGCCTCTAGAGAAATATGGCTGCTGTGTGAATCCATCAAGATCATCATAGGTCTGGCTGGAGGAATATGTTCGACAAGGTGACGCAGGAAGTTCAAGAAAATTTCGGACTTGATCTATCCATTCTTCGACACGTTAACGTAACTTAAGGTGCATTTTTTCGAAATTTTTCAGTCATCCTCACACCATTAAAAATAAAAATTGGAGGCATGCATTGTCCCATATCATTTACAGCCAACAAAACTATTGTTTTTTTCTCCCTTTTCCGCAGTAGACTGAATCTGTACCATTTTGGAGCCCTTCGGGGAGACTTTTGTTTGGTTTTGGTACCATATTAAAACCAGTTTCATCCAGATTCCAAATACGGTTGGGTTTGTCCTTCAGTCCCGAGGTATCTAGAAAATTCTCTAGAGCATCATAAAAGTCATTGAGATTTTCTTGTGTCGTAGCAGTAGCCCTGTTGTAGTAGAGGTTTTCAGGGTGGCGCATACACAAACTATGACGTTTCTTGAAAGAAACCTACCAATCCCAACCAGCCCTCTTATCCTCATTGCTTAAAGAATTCTTGCCATATTCAGGTGCTAATCTAAATGCAAATTCTCGAACTTGCAGTAAGCCTAAATCCGAGTTCTTGCAGCTCGACGACATGGGACATCAATTCATTCTCTTCCTCCCCAGATAAGGAAAAAGGACTCCCTTTCTTCACCATTGGCATTTTGGAAGGATCAGGGTGATGTTTTGACTGTCCTTCAACATATTGTAAGGAATATTAAATTCCTTGTTGCTCTTGTAAACAGAAAAGCCAAAATTCAAAATTTTACTGAGGCTCCTTTTACATCAGTTTCGTCATATTTCTCGACCATCTGTAACATCTGTACATCACTAACAAATGATAGGTAAATATATTAAATTTGATTATTATTTGTTCTTATTTACGTAACAATGATTTTTTAGATGGAAACAGGACTTTTATTATGGACTATTAATATTAGGTATTTACGTTTTATCTCTTCAATAAATAGATAATAATTAATGTTATCTTCCTTTTTAACTAGGTAAAGAACGAAAAACTTACGCACAACTGATCGTAATTTCTACTGGGATCGAAGCCGTGACTCTGTCGTAAAGTATTGTTTCTTGTACTATTGCTAAGCACTAAATGTAATTAATCACTATCAATCAATTTAGCAAAGAGAATTATCATTAAACAGCGATAATAATATTTTAATATTCAATAGGCCTACTTCCTTCCTTTCACTGCTACAGTCACATCCACCGCCATTTTAACAGCCACAACTGAATAAGAAAAGCTTCATCGGCAAAAACACACTTCTCAGCAACCACTTGTTGGATATTTTTCGCTTACCACTCAAAAAAATCTCCAAACTTTAAAGAATATAATTATTGCAATTAAATACCTGCATTTCTTCACTTATAAAAATAATTCAGACGAAACTTCCGCAACGTTTCACAAGCACCATCTTCTCACAGAATCTGACAACAGAATGGTAAAATCAACTTTCAATCCTGTTGAAGCTCGACAGAGCCGCTACTTGAAGTGCAGACGGATCTAGGTAGTGCTGTCATGTACTTGGATTTTTACAGCATCAAATTTACTCGGCCAACTACGCAATGTTAAATATAGAAACTACTGCGAAACTGTACTTGTTGCTAAATTACCCGAGTTAGCCCTATATATTTTTTTAATTTTCGTGTAGCAGTGAAAGAGAAAGCTTTGAATGCCATGGGGTGGATACGGTTCAAATATCCTGTACTAGTTTGGTTATAGCAATGAAGAAATTCCTGGAAGGTGTCTGGTTTTCTTGAGCACTTGAGCAGATAGTAGGAATGTGATCAAAAGGGGAGGATGTAGTTCTCCTTATAGAAATCAGGATGGAAAATATTGCTAGATTTAAATACGCATCTGCTGCTTCGGTATCGTTGGGAAGAAATCTTTTCGTTTATAAAATGATTCTGTCTAACAAAAGACAAAGTTTAACAATAGAAACTTAGTGAAAAACGTTGTTATGTATTGCAATGTCAATTATGTGAATAATGTGTTAATTGTAAATTCAATGGTAAATTAATTAATTAAATTGTAACATGAGCACTTGTACATTAGCAGCCTAGAGCAATGAGGTCGATAAATTCATTATAAATTACGTATTCATAATTCACAATTTAAGACTTAACAAAAATAAATGTTCTAACTGTAATATGTTTTTACTGTTTTTTACTGTATACCGTAATGCTTAATACTCACTAATTAATAGTATTTTTATAGCTACTGTAGTTTGTGTGGATAGAAATTACATTTTAGCTGCATAAAATAGTTTTTTTAGCTGCTTACAATTGTGTTTTTAAGTGCCTAAATCTATGTTTTTAGTACCTATTTTGATAAATTGAGGGCCTATTTTAGATGTCCAAAAGTTAGTTTTTAAGAATGCTATGCATAGACAATTCGCTAGCCCGCGCTACGAGCGTGCTAAACTAGCCCCGGCTATTGACTGATTACTTGTACAGGATTCATTCATATCATATCGCTAACACTGATTTATGAATATGAAAAACGTTAGTTCACTGATAATCCACCGGAAGCCCGCGCTAAGAATTTCTATGAATGTGGCCCTAAGTGCCTAAAAATCCGAGGTCTAGTAATGATTATGGTTCGGCAGCGGTTAAAAAATACGTTAAGTTAAGCCATACCTGACTATGGCTATAGTTTGTACTCTATTCGGCATGCCTCGACGGGTGGGGAGATTTAGGGGAACGGTCAGCCACAAGTACAAGAAAGTGAAAGAAGTGAGGTTGAATTGCATTTATATTATTTAGGGGAAGTCGGGGGAATATGAGCACCTTAGTACTATTTCGGGTGCAATATCTCTCGGTTTTCTAATAAATAATTTTACAGTTGGGATATGTTTCTTAACAATTTAGCTATATTATATAAGACTCCTTACTGCTTACTCCTAAATGTATGGAAGTAAAACTGGAAAATGCAAGTTAATGTGTTTTGCCCATATTCCCCCAAGTGTGGGGGTAAAATGGGCATTAATGATGTAAATCATATTCAACTGAAAGAAGTGAAAAAAACACTTAAAATACTTGAAAATATAACTGTATTAACGATATTATATATTGTATATGCAATTTGGAGATTATTGCGTAACGCCTTTGGTACATGATGTGACTCTTTGGCGATGAATGACGTTCGGAGATTCTAATACATTTGAATCAGTGGAAGGAATTGTATGAATTGTAGGTTTGTCACCTGGTGCTGCAGTGCCAATGCAAGCATAATCAGGAATGACACTCATGTACAGTGGAAAAGGACCTGAAGCTTGGAAGGCATTTACAGCCAGACATATACATTGACACATCTGTTCCATGATTCTTTGACAACGGAAGCAAACTCGACCTTCGTAAAATGTCTCCTATGTTGCCTGAAGAAAGCTGTAGCACCACTGTTGTAAGATTTCTTCAGAGGACCAAACAGACCACTATCTGCAGATTGAAGCCAGGCTGTGGTGTGTGGAGGAAGACAAAACATGCATAATCCATTTTCTACTGCAAAGTTAAGAGTGTAAGTGAATCACTTACATCTACTATCAAAATTGCAGGTGCATGCTTACTGATGTCGAAATAAACAACGAAGTTCTTGATTATTGAGAAAAATATACCAGGTGTGATAATTAAATTCCGAGATTGCGTTTGCTGTGGGAGAAGGGATCACGTGATTGGCACGCGTGGGCAGCAGTGACACTAGACGACCTTGAAAAGACGCGACACGAAGTTTCAAAACGCTCTCTTCATTGAGGCCTGTGTAACACAAGGTTTTGTTAGCACGTGCATCCGTGCACTTGCGAAATTCGATGGACTCGGAACTGAAGCAGGGAGCCAACGTCAAATTCTTTGGGAAATCGGTAACCGTAACCCAGGGAATGTTGAAGCAAGCCTACGGGAATGAAGCAGTGATTCAGGCGAGATGTTTCCAGTGGCACTCATGCTTCAGAAATGGCAAAACATCGCTGAAGGACGACGAGATGCCAGGCCGACCACACGTACAACACTGCCGAAAATGTCGAAAAAAATTCGACAAATTGTGCATAATGATCCTCACGTCCATTTTGAAAGCTCTGGACAAAGAACAAATGGATGCTCCATGACGACACTGCGCCAGCTCACAGAGCTCTCGCAACACTCCAATTTTGCACTCTCAATAAGATGGTCATCGTTCCTCACTCCCGTATTCACCAGATTTGGCCACCTGTGACTTTTTTTTTTTTTGTTTCCGAAGATGAAATTAAAGCTAAAGCGTCACCGCTTTAGCACTGTGGAGGAGATTCAACGCGAATCGCAGAAGGTGCTTGACAGGCATCAAGAACGCGACTTCCAGGAGGCATTCAAAAAATGGCAGACACGCCGGGATCACTATATGGCTGGCCAAGTGGACTACCTTGAAGGGGATGGCAGCCACAGTTAAATGAGGTAATTTTATTTCCACTTATGGGACAGGTCTCGGAATTTAATGATTACACCTCGTCTCTCCGTTAATGTAGGCAGACTGCTTGTTGACATACAACTTACTGATAGCAGGCAGCTCTTCCTTCAGTCATAATTGTCCTCATTCCTTTTATAATGTTACTTGGAGGAAAATAGTTCCCTGCTGCATTGAAGCAGGCCACAAGGATAATGGTTTTTGCCTTTTCTTTAGGGTAAATGCAATGCACAACTTTATGTTCTTTGGGTGCAATGAAATCTTTCGCTCTTGTAATCATTTGTAGGCCATTTTCATCAATTTTGAAGAGTCATTTTTATTAACTGTAATGCTTGCCCATATTCCCCCGAACATTAGCACCCATATTACCCCGACATTTAGGGTTTACTTTGAACAGTTGGCACTACCGTAAACTGTTCACAAAACAACTTCTAACGCAATAGAACGGCAGTCCAAGATGTATATTCTGTATGTATACTATTAGATTTAAACTATTTTCTAAATTTCATGTGTAATCTACTGCATATAACATATCTAAAATAAGTATTGTGAAATTTTGGTGTACTTGGAAGTCAATACTCACGATTTAGATGGCTGTTTTAACAACAATACGAGACAATACTGCACAACGCGCATACCACAGCAACCATTACGATACTCTCACTTTATACTAACCGTTATTAGCGAAGAAACATAATTCGTTGCAAGAGTTTTGACATGAAAACTTAATATTGCCCATATTCCCCACGTGCCCATATTCCCCCGAATTCCCTTATCCTATTATTATTTAAACAAACTTTGTATCGAGAAAAACTTCTCTCTATTTCACATGACGTACCTTATGCATATCGAAGATAAGGAATGTCGCAGCAAATATTTACTCTCTCGTGTCATATGCTCACTTTGGAAAGTAAACATAATATCTGATATACCGCACAAGTTGCACATAGGTTGGAAATGATCACTACTATCGGAGGGACCATAACTCCTGCAACAGAAAAAGTGAACATTACTGTTATTGAAATTTTGCAACTTACTTTTTCCACTTCGTAAATATTCTTTTCTTCCTTGTGACATAACACTATTGAATTCACTAGGTTCAGTACAAAACCAGTTTCATCTGCATTCAGTATTCAAGGATATCAGACAACACTTCATTTTTTCAAGAATATTTCTATCTCCTCAAACCAATTTGTAATATTATTTTCATTTACGCAACTATTAGTAAAAGTCACTGCTTCACTAGTTCTGACTGAGAGCTCGGGATGTCTTTGCAGGAATGCTCGATACCACCCAATTCCCACACTGTTATCTTTTAAGGGATTCAGTCTGTCTTTACAGGCAAGGAAATCTTTAAGCCCTAATATAATACCATCTTTACGTTGTGGGAAGACATTTCTGCAGGAAATTATGATCCAAGTAACAAGTGTTTTCTCCTAATCTGTTATTAGAATGAGACAATGTCCATTCCACTTTTTTGAAACGTTCACTCAGACGAATTGCGGAACGCCATATTTCTTTTAACATCTTTCACTGCAGCTTCAAGAATTTCGCGTGTGTACCGTATTATTCCAGAACATGATATTTTCTTTTTAGACCCTAAATCCAACAAGAAAAGGACTGCCAACAACTATCTGATTGACAGTAACGGTGCATATCACCATATATGTTTTTTCGAAGGTTTTACTCACATTTTTCTTTTCGTCTGTAGTATTTTAAAAATGATTTAATTTACACATAATTCACAGAACTCTTTTATCCAAAGAATATTGTTCACTTTTCACTCAGAAACATACGAAAGAACCCGTTAATTAAGAGTTTGAAAGACATTAGTATCAATAGAATTCTACTTCATTACAATATAAAATCAGTCGCAATTACTCACTAATGTAATAACTGTATAAACATCTACTTGGATTTTTTTATATTTAGAATGCATTACGATTGTTATTCTATAAAATCTCTTTGTGCAGTATAATGGTACAATGACTAACAATTACTGTATGTATAATAGTGGCATTATATGGGTCTATTAATTTGGTTCAGTGTTGAAGAAATCTTGTAATTGTATACAAAAACATTAACTTCATGCAGGAAAGACACACTGCGGAAGACGTCATATGCTTACTGTATGTTTGCTCCAAATATAAACTTCCTTATATTATATTGTCAGTATGTTTATAAAAACACAAGACTACATATATGAAAGGAATAAGGTAATGTAAAGCAGTATTTGTACTTTCACCTCTATAGCCCACTTTCTAACATGCTGTATGTATATTAAAATTGTAGCATAGGCCTATTCCTTCACTGATGGGAAAATATTTATAGAAGTGGTGCAGTTTTAAAGTCGCGTTGTTTGATTGATAGGACGATACAACAGAGTATTACATATTAATATGAAATAAATTTCTGTAAATGTTTCTCGTGAGTTGACGACTACAATGCTACTAAAATACATACATGACATATCAAGGTAATGGATATATAATTACAGTTCAAAGAAATCTGTAGAAAATTATGTTGAGGAGCCCGAGAGGAATGGTAGACAAGACTCAGAGCGTAATGTCGTCACTAGTAGTGGGCATTAAAGAAAGGAAAAGGGCATATGCTGAAACTTGTAAATTAAAGAAAAGTAAAGCTGAAGACATTTTGTACATCTCCTCTAAAAGGATTCTTCTCTACAGAGTTAAGTAAAATACAAACTCAGTCGTAAAACTAACGACTTCATTCCTTAAAAAATACCGTTCCAGAAAGACTACAAACATGGTCTCCATACTCCCTTACAATGATATTTGTAGACAATATACCACAAACTATTAATGTTGCTAATATTACTGCCATTTGTGCTATCTACTATATTTTTTAGTTCGTTATTTTACGACGCTGTATCAACTACTAGGTTATTTAGCGTCGTTGAGATTGGTGATAGTGAGATGGTATTTGGCGAGATGAGGCCGAGGATTCGCCATAAATTATCTGGCATTCACCTTGTGGTTGGGGAAAAGTTGGGGAAAACCGCGGAAAAAAACCCAGTCTGATAATTAGCCCAGCGAAGATCGAACCTGCGCCCGAGCGCAATTTCAGACCAGAAGGCAAGCGCCTTAACCGACTGAGCCATGCCGGTGGCTACTACTATACTATAGTCAGAGCATTTCGAAGTGGCGGATCAAGACCAAGCAATGAACTCCTCGACCATTCTCATCAATTAAAGTCAACTGTGACAGCCGGAATTACCCGTGCTTCAGTTCTCAGTTCAGTTCAGTGACTCGTACGTGATTTGTACGTTTGTAAGTACGTGACCTTGATCCGCCAGTTCGAAATGTGTTGAGTATAGCTTCAACGTTATGAAACGGCTAAACACGAAATGACTTCATATTGCTGACAGTAGAGGCTCGGTTACCACGTAGATAATTTGTCTGTCCCCGTCTTAAATAATCTTCGCTCCCTTTTCATGTTGTAGCACTCAGGAGTCTCCTTGCTCCTTTTAATCACAGTGTTATTATCACTTTTACAATCGCAGTAACAGCGACAATTATACAGGACACGAAAACACCTACATATAACGCACGTGGCCTAACGCGGTATGTTTGACAACATTGTCTCTCCGAACAAGAGAACATCGCATCGCGCTTGGTTGGTATTGTATTGTCAGTTCGTCGCTAGCAGCCGAATTTTTATATTATAAACTCTAGTGAAATTTTGTGATCTAGTCTGCTGTCAAAAAATCTTAAAGTTAGAATTTATAAAACAGTTAATATTACCGGTAGTTCTGTATGGTTGTGAAACTTGGACTCCCACTTTGAGAGAGGAACAGAGATTAAGGGTGTTTGAGAATAAGGTTCTTAGGAAAATATTTGGGGCTAAGATGAAGTTACAGGAGAATGGAGAAAGTTACACAACGCAGAACTCCACGCATTGTTTTCTTCACCTGACATAATTAGGAACATTAAATCCAGACGTTTGAGATGAGCAGGGCATGTAGCACGTATGGGCGAATTCTGAAGTGCATATAGAGTGTTAGTTGGAAGACCGGAGGAAAATAGAGCTTTGGGGAGGCCGAGACGTAGATGGGAGGATAATATGAAAATTAATTTGAGGAAGGTAGGATATGATGATAGGGACTGGATTAATCTTGCACAGGATAGGGACCGATGGCAGGATTATGTGAGGGCGGCCATTTGTAAGTATGTAAGTAAGTAGACTTCAGTGAAAAATCACGTTCTCATTCAGTGTGATAACGCTGTACAAGCTACCCCTCTAGCCTGCATTCATCCCTCGCCAATAGACCTCCTTCCTGTTTCATCTCTTTAAAACATGGAAATCAATATACCAACGCTTGTTAATACTAATGCTGCTCATCATATTACTACCACCTCCATCACCACCATTACTATCATCACAACAGAAAGACGTATCTAAAGACACAATTTTTAGTCCCATATCGTTTAAAGGAGGCGACGTTACGACGAGTGGAGAGGGTTGGATGACGTAAGCCGTCTTTGAGTATACACAACCTACTATTACTGATTTCGGGGTAAAAATACAGATCTTCCGAAATATTCCCGTGTTCATGCTATCTCAGTTAATTAGTGTTTACAATATTGGTGAAGTATAATGCCGAAAACAAGAAAGATTCATTGCTTGGACGTTTAAAGAAGATAGTGTAGGATGTTGGAAATCTATATTTATGTGCGAAAGGAGACATTATTACATTGTATGTGAGACAGAAACAAAGGGAAATAAAACAAGATACATCAGCATTGCAATTCCAAGAATTACATTTACTGTATAATATAAATATCTCAAGTCGTAATGGAGATAATGAACGATCTTCAACCAGTAACGAAGTTCTAGGTAAAAAAAAATCGCAATTGTTTAAAGTTTTGTATGAAATGATGGTCCAATGCAACATTCCATAGAGGAACTCGATAATGAATATTTTAATCACATTTTAAAAACATATACAGAAGAGAAGATTCCACGAGTAGCAACACTTCGTCAAGGATACTCACGTTCGTGTTACGAAAAAGTGCTCTGGAACATTAGAAGTACAGCAGCAAATAACAAAATCTGGGTGTCACTTGACGAAAAGACGGATGAATATGGACGGTACATTGGTAAGTTTTTGTTGGTATACTGCCGCCAGACAACCCAGACAAAACAGTTTTGGTAATAAGTGAACAACTAGATAAAGTAAATCACTTACCGATCTGCAGTGTGATTGAAAAGACTATAAATATCCTTTGGCATGAGAGCATCGTGAGGGAAAATTTACTCTTGCTGGTGTCAGATGCAACATACTGTACATGACGAAAGCCGACAGGTAAAAAAAAAATCTCATTTTTTTTTAAGATGTGTGAAATGATGGTTCAGTGCAACATTTCATTCGAGAACTCGATAATATAAGTATATTTTAAAAACTTTTTAGAAAAGTATACAAAAAATGTGCAATAATTCTGGTTGAGGTCCTGGCTGATATGTACATCTATTATCAGGCAGTACATCTCACTTGACAATATGTGTCAGAGGAAGAACAATTGTTTGTATGCATCTGAAGCCTGACTAGTGTAATATGTAGCTAGTCGGCGATGTATGCATTGGAGAGAGAAAGGAACTGGCAACCCTATCCCATTATCTCCTGGCCTGGTTGCCTCATATTGGTGCCTTCTTGGTATCACTTTTAAATTCAGACCTGTCTTCGGACGGTTAACTAAACAACAACGATTAAAAGTGACAAATTCGTACAGCTAAAATGTGGCATGTTAGAAGAATGTGCGCTGTGGAAACAATTATGTACTTTTAATGTGAGTGTACTCTCGCGGTACCGAACGCGGGCTCGACTTAGCAATAAAAACTAGACGGAACAACATCATGCACACGCTAAGGGGACTAAAAATTGTATCTTTAGGCTTAGGGTAAGGGGGTCCAATTTCGAACAGTAAACACATATTTCTATTTTGTGGGAAAAATAAGCATAGGAAATTTCTAAATTTATTGTGAATACAATGTTCAAGACCTAGTTGTCTTTCCACAACAATATAAGAAATAAAGGATGTTTAATTTGTCCATAGTTGTAAATATTTCAATAAACAAAAAACCTTCGAAAATGTACCACAGCGGTACAATTCTGAACAGGTCAGGTACAATTTCGATCAAAGGCATTTGCCACAAAAAAACTGCTTTATGCTCTAGCACCCACGCACACTTCGTGATACCACACGTCGCACGTGTGGTATCAGATCCACTCCCCTTTCAACATGGATTCCTTTGAATAATAATTCAGTAGACAGAGGCCACATTCGTCTTAATTTGATGGAGCGGACTATGTTGCCGTTTGCTTCACTCTTCTTTTGGGTGCAGATTTATTCTTTCCTTCAGGCCGAGTATTAAGTGCAGAGGATTTCTTAGATCGTATCTCGTTTATATGTTCTTGCGAAGTAAGGTGGAGTGACGTGAGCAGTTTTCTTTGGCGTACACAAGCTTTTTCTCTCGGGTGAGTTAAGAATGGCACTATCTACATTTTTTGGAGAATCAGGAGGACCATTTTGCGAATTTTCTAAGGGACTCTGACTGGCCACGACCAAATCAAAAGCAGCACGTTTAACCTGTAAGGGGGTAAGACCTAACTCTCTATTTGCTAAGTACAGGAGCCTATGTGCCAAAGCCTTTTCCAAGTCTCCAGACAGTACCGTAGAATGTTCAATCTTCCCTGTAACATGTGGACTAAGAGCAGCATGTTTTTCCTTTTCCTTGTTTACTTTATCATGTAAAGTGGTCAGTGGAAGGTGATACAACGCGGATGCTCCCTTCAATGAAATATCTCCTGAAATTACACTTTTGATTGTCTTTTCCATAGCATTAGAATCCCATTTCAGACGTTTTTCGTTTTCTGTTTTCCTTCGTGGCATGTAAAATTTCAACAGACAGAAATGACGTAGTTAGAATAGTTACAAGCAACTGTTCGAAATTGTACTCTTAGCGTTCAGAATTGTTACTTAAGCTATCCTTCAGATATGACTAAATAATTTCCTAAACTGTTCATAGTTAGCACTGGTGTGTCAGTGACATGTGTAACCAAGACCACAGAACATGTTTGAATCAGACACAAACCAATATTTATCATTGTAATACAATACCACAACTACGAGTCATTTTATAACAGAGCATATTCTGTAACCAAAGTGCTTACCTTTATTTGAAAAATGATTTATTTGTGGCATATGGTAACACTTTAGCTTTTTAGGAGACAAACTTATAGAAGACTGATTATCGACGCTATGTAACTCAAGCAGAGTTATGAACATATGAAACCAGCAAATATTAAAAAATCTTAGTGTGTTCAGAATTTTACTGTGGTCGAAAATGTACCCTATCAAATATTAATAACGCTCTACTTCCATTGTAGTGAAATACATTCTGAAACGAACGTTATGAGCTTCAGTTGAGGCGTCCAGAGGAATAAGGGCCCATGCCAAATTCCTGTTAATTTATAGTTTCTTCGATAATCCGACATATTTTGCCATCTAGCCAGTTAATCGATTAGTTGATTGGTCAGTGTGTTCGTTTGATTGGTTGGTTGGTCAGTCTGTTAGTTTTTCAGTTATTCAGCCTGTGAGTTGGTTGAGCCTGTATTAAATCTGGAGACCATTAACAATACCTCATACAAAGCTAAACAGACAGGTAGAAAACGATATTTTGTCATTAAAAACCTCTGAACATTTATGAACGTTAACAGAAATGTAATGGTGTTATTTAATGCAGTAGACTTGAGTTTTATGAAGAATCTTTTGTTATGAAGATCTATTGGTTGTTCGTTCAAGAGATCAATGTAATATTGCAATTTGATATCTCATATACAGTATTGCCAAATGAGTGTAAGCAAGGAAATTTTCGGAAACTTCTACAGGATTTGCCATATTGTACAACTGTAAGATAACTTAGCCTTGCAGAAATGCTTCGTCGATTTTTTGACAAGCGGAAAACATCTTCTGCTTTCATATCAATCCATGCAATTGGAAATCAGCTTCAATTTTTTTAATTGAACAAAAATGGTGTAGTAATTATTTTTTTTTAAGTACCGGTAGTTATCACCTATGTTTGAAGTATATTACGCTGCCTTAAGATTTCAATATGTTAATAAACAATAATTAACTGTTATAGGACACAAATTCCTGAGTTGAAGGACGAAAATCGGCTGCTAGAAATCCTTTTGGCTTATAAATAATGATAATAAGACCTAAATTACAATAGGAAGTTGTATATCTTTTAAACGACATGTTTTTTTGGAAACACAGTATAAAGATTCGGAAGGTGTTAATATATTTTCAAATTGCTGAGCAAATTAAAATAAGCTTATCTGTGGTCTTACGCAGCCAAAATCACAGCCATGCATGGCACCACATTATATATGAACTATTTGTTTACAAATGAACATTGAAAAATCAAAAAGAGGAACTCGTATTACAAATGAGCATATCAATTTACAGTTAAAATGAGTCATGTGTAATTTTACTTCTGACTAATCAATTACTCAAATACCAATTTCCTTTTAATTACTGTACCTGTTTTGTTCTGTTATACTTTATCAGTCATTGTTCTACCAAATTTGTGAAAAGTGACGAAGAAACTAAATGAAAACATATCAATAATAATCACTCTGATCAACGTTGTGCTTCTAAGATTACAGTCCGGCACTGCACATTGGTAAGAGGAAATGTATTCATTCTCTTCAACACTTCCATTTGAGTGCTGAGCTTGTTGCGTTCTACTGGTGTATTAGGAAGGTACATTTTACCGATGTATGAGTTACATGAACACAAATCATCTACTACACACAATAGAAACAGCTCAACAAGAGTAAAAACGGCGTACTGGTATACTCACAGATTCTTAATATGCTATATGACCTCAGATTTTAAAGCATGTATAAACTAACTTAACAAAAACATAAGAAAAGCAACAGAATGCTGAGTAATCTAATATTAAGCGCAGTTCACCCTGTTAAAGGACTAAATTAACACCAGTATGAAGCACCACCTTAGCCATGTAGAAATAATAACTAAATTAGGCCTACTAATAAAAAAGTTCCTAAATTAAATTCAAGTAGTTATCCTGTAGTAGCCTACATTAAGATTTGTATATCAGTATTTAATTCATGTAGGCTACTATGCCTATATCGGTAGAAAGTTCTATAGTGTTGTCACATCGGTATTAAGGATACATGCAATTTTCTATAAAGGAATTGTTAAGTACTAAACAAATAGGCCTACCTATTTTTGTCGGTATTTTGAGTTTCGATTCTGACTCTGGTTATTTCAATTATTTGTGTTTTATTCACTTCTTAGTGTTTACCGGTATTATACCAGTATTTTATTAATGCACTTCAATGCCGGTAAAAAGTCCTTAACTGATGTCATACCGGTATTAAGGATTTGCGATATTATTTATCGATATTGCAAAATACCGGTACTTATCGCTATATTCAATAGTGATATGGTCTCTGCTTAAAATTACTTAAAGCTGTATATTCTCCCTCAATGCACTATTTTCCGAATGAGACTTAAAATTTAGGAAATAGGGAATGTTAGAAATAAGAAGGAAGATTACAGTTGCTTGCAATTTCTGCTCCTCATAGAGTCAAAATTGTGTAATGTTGGAAGTTACGAATAACTGCTTTACATTACTCCTTACTTACTTACAAATGATATTTATGGAACCCGCAGGTTCATCGCCGCCCTCAAATAAGCCCGCTATCCGTCCCTATCCTTTGCAAGATTAATCCAGTCTCTATCATCATATCCTACCTTCCTCAAATCTATTTTAATATTATCCTCCCAACTACGTCTCGACCTCCCCAAAGGTATTTTTGCTTCCTGTCTCCCAACTTACACTCTATATGCATTTCTGGATTCGCCCATACGTGCTGCATGCCCTGCCCATCTCAAACATCTGGATTTAATGTTCCTAATTGAAGATCTCAGTACAATAAGTGGGTTATGAACCAAAAGGCAACTTTTCAGGAGAAAAAAGAAAGTTTCTATTCACTTCATTTTTTGGAATAGCATATTACGTGAACTTCAGTTTATAATACTACAAATGGGTTTATGAGAGAACCAATGACAGATTCTGATTCTATGAGGCAGGAATAGTAAGAAAGTTCGAAAATCCGAAAATGCCACATTTTGCCGATAACCCACTTATTCATTTATTCATTCATTCATTCATTCATTCATTCATTCATTCATTCATTCATTCATTCATTCATTCATTCATTCATTCATTCATTCATTCATTTTATTCCATAAATCTTACATTAGCAATGAAGCTTTAAGATGTGGAACAAGTCAAAATTATACAATATTACAACTACAATTTTTACAAATTTTTATAGTTTTACAATTTAGTAATTTTGTACAATTTTTATAATTTTGTGCAATTTTTTACATTTTGGCGAGATGTAGTGAGATGAGGTTGGGTCCGAGGATTCGCCAAAATATTACCCGGCATTTGCCTTTTGGTTGGGGAAAACCTCGGAAAACCCCAACCAGGTAATCAATCAAAGGGGTTGATGCCAAGGACTCGCCATAGACTCGCCATAGACCATCCGGCTTCAGTCCCACGGCTGAGGTCTTCAATTATGTCAGATGAAGAATACTATGCGTGCAGTTCTGCGTTGTGTAACTTTCTCCATTTTCCTGTAACTTCTTTATTCTCAAACACTCTTAATCTCTGTTTCTCTCTCAAAGTAAGAGTCTAAGTTTCACAACCATACAGAACAACCGGTAATATAAATTCCAACTTTCAGATTCTTTAACAGCAGAAAAGATGACATTACTTCACTCTTACAACACTAATATGAATGCTATAGACCCACCTTATAATTTTCCGAATGAGACTTAAAATTGAGGAAATGGGGAATGTTAGAAATAAGAAGGAAAAATGCAATTGCTTACAATTTCTGCTCCTCATAGAGTCAAAATTGTGTAATGTTGGAAGTTACGAATAACTGCTTTACATTACTTCACTGAATACAAATGAAAAAATAACAACACTAATAGGTCTGATATAAATGCTTCAGACCCATCTTATAAACATCATACTAGACTTGTGATAATGGTATTATTTATAACAGCTTCACACTTCATACGTGCCATATGCAATATACATTTTTGTACTTAATCGTTGAGACTGTCACATTTACAACAAAGTCAATTTACGAGGACCGTCCACAACAGTGTGCAACAGTTTGAAACTTCACTGCCACTTAGTGAAATTCAAATATAAATACAGTTATGGAAATGTAACAGAATTTAGAATTCTCTAATATGTTTCGAAAAATATGCCTAATTTAATACCTGTGCTTCAGATTTCTCTTGAAAATTTAGCCTTCATCTGGGTTTAAATTGATATATTGTACAGAATCAAAATAAATTAAATGTTGCTGCATTTCTTAACCATACCATTTCCACTGACTGATCAGTTGTCTGGTAGTACTTAGGAAAAGTTATTGTGGCAAGAAAGAGTCCGGTTAACATGCTGATAGGCATATTATTAGTATATTACAGGAATTATGATAAAATTGAATGAAACCATATTAAAAAAAAAAGATTACTCGACTTTATTTTCCTGCAATTTTCTTTTTAAGAGTAAAGTTGAACTAAAATTACACATGATGTCTAAAGTTTATAGTAGCCTACTTCACTCAAGGTGTACAGTTCGGAGATATTTATGTACAAAAGAAGGAGAAAAGCATCTGTTAATTATAACATTTGCCATGCAATATTGTGTTTAATCAATTTTTGTTGCATTCTTTACGCATGTACCATTGTAGTTTATTTTAAAAATATGCACTGAATAGTTACCTACACAGTATGTTTGTTATCTTAAACCAAGCATGATTTTTTTTTTTTTTTTACAAATTGAGTATACATGTTATTTCTGTATTTATATACAATAGACAATAAAATTTATTAAATTTCAGTTTTGTTGTATTTATTTTAATTTTCAACCCTTCCATAATAAATAAAACTGCTGTATAACAGTACATTAGTGCATGTTCTAAACAAATAAATTAATAAATCCAATATTCATGGCAAATGCTTACAGTGACGCGGACTCCTACAAACATTGGATCTTATGTCTACTTTTCAGCAAAGTATGCATGTTGTTTAAGTCACTTAATACAATGCAGTTAAAAATTTACAGGAAAATCGTAAAGTACATTTTTAAAAGGAAAAACTTAAAATGTAATATCTCGATATGCATATCTCGAATTTCTTACTTGAAAGAGTTAATTATTATATTTTTGCATCACATTTAAATAAACTTGAGGAAGAGGAATTCATATCCAATGACTAAAATGCGATAAGTAAGAAAATACGAGACTTGTAAATTATTTTGCAGGAAAGAATTAAAAATAAGTTATTCATATAATAAAGTTAAATGAATCTGATAAATATATATAAACATTTAAAGAAAATAATCTGCCCTCAATGAGGGTGACCGTAAAGATCCAGAATAAAAGCACTACAGAATAATTTAGAAAGACAGGAATTGTTTAGTAAAAAATTCAGAGAAATGCAAACCCAACAGAATCATCAATGGCCAAAATATAAATGGTAACGTAATATTTGGATTGAATCCTTAAGAATATTCAACACAATTTTTTGAATTTCAATAAATTGGAGTCCGATTGCTTTTAAAATATCACATGCGAATTTAGGAAGTGTGCCACGTGCACCAAACAAAAGACCAGAAACACTCCACTGACTAGTGGGAGTGTTATATTTCTCACTTAGATAAGGGATGCAGGACTCATAAATGGATTTCTTCTCCTCATCAACGTGTTGTGTCTGCAGGGCATCCCTCTCGAACCGGATTGTAGGATCAAGAACTAATCCCTTAGATTGAGTCCTGTGGATGGCTACAATATCTGCTCTTCTATTCGAATCTAAGGATGAAACGCAGTGGATCTTCTCGTATACTTCCCATCCACGACGCTTGAGGACATCAGCAATACCGGTCCTGGCCTTATGGTGTCGATTGTTGCGCAGCAGCTCTGTTTTTCGACAGAATCCCAACATGTGACCAAGAGTTTCCGTCTCGTTGCAGCCGGGATGGCGACAACGGGTTGTGTTGAAACTTCTGCCGGGCACAGATCTAACCGCAGATAGATTGTTGGACATTTTAATTGCATTAATGTATTCTGAAATTGATAAATTTGCTTTTGATAACATCCAGGAATTTGCCTTGGGGCACTCAGAATACAGGATAACACCCTTGCCCTTATGAAGTAATTTACACCATGATTCAAAACTTCTGTTCCGCAAGATCTCCCTCAATTATTGACCTTTAGTGTTGGGAGCAATAGAAGACATATTGATGTTTAGTCTACGTACACTCAGTTGCTGTTCAAGGTGCAGGTTCCTTACAAAGTTAAGATGCATATCATTAATATGGAGAAGACGATTACAGATGTTGTAATGTTGAATGCTGGCCTCCCACTCTGCACAAAGAATTCCCAACCTCGGACTTTTTTACTTGCGTATAACATTGAATTTGACGTGTCATCGGGCAGCATCATAATTTCCTTCACAGCACTTCTAATAATTTTGTCAAGATCTCGTAAGAATGTATCTGATGACTGAGGTAATGGAGTACAGTGTAGAGGATAAATCAAACCAGGCCATATATTCATTTATGATTTTTAATTTTTGGTCTGATTTTAATAATTTTGTTCGGACGAGTCCATCCAACTGAAGATAGGTTTTTGATAGTATTGTTGTTATTGAAGGAGATTTTGTCTGTGAAATCTATTCCGAGATATCGGATACGCTCATTTTTATCATGCAACGAAGAAATAACAGATCCTTGTAGAGAGATAATGTCATCTGCACAAAGCTTGCCCTTTTGTAACACTATTGCCTTGCTTTTAGCTGGATTTATGTGAAGACCAATTTCAGTTAAGCTACTTTCAGCTAAATCAACAAGCGATGTAGCATTTGCTTTAGTGCTACCAATTGAAGCAAGGTCATCTGCGAAGGTTAGCGCAGACAAATGAGGTAGTTGATCTGATAAAGAATAGCCATATTTAGTAGAAATATCATAATCTGTCAGATTTTGCATCACATGATTGATTGCCAAATTAAATAATATGGGTGATAACGGAGAACCCTGTGCTACGCCACATTTTTTATATTACAGGTTTTGTTTTTTGAAAATTTGATTCAATTTAAATAGTACTGGCTGATAACGAAGAAGAAATTAAATTGTAGAGATTCCGTGGAATGCATGCATGCTTAAGGGCTCTTTTTATATGTTCATGTCCGATGGAGTCGAAGGCCTTAGACACATCAACAAATTCGATACAGCAATTTTTTTATTTATTTATTTTTTTTTTTTGCTGATTGAAGACAACCATTAACAACTGAAGAATTTATATGCGTGCCAGGCAGAGCCATAAATCCTCGCTGATATTGATTTAATGCAATATAACTTCTTAATTCTGAATCCAACACTCTTTCAATAATTCTTCGCAAGATAGGGTATATGGTTATCGGTCTCCAGTTTTTTTATATTTTTTTTTCATCACCGCCCTTATAAATTAAAACTGTCCGAGCTTGTTTCAGAGGAGAAGGCATAAAAGGAAAGTGTAGCATTGCATTGGTAAATAAGGTTAGGAATTTCGTTGTTTTTACATGCGTTAATATGCGAACAGTAATGCGGTCCGGGCCGGGGGACGTGTCAATCTTAAGGTACGATCACACGTCGCTACTTTTGCAGCGACGCAGTACAAAAAACTGCGCAACTCTCGTACTGCGACGTGTGAACAACTGTGCAACCCGAAAAGTAGCGGCTGCCGAACCTGCTGCTCGCTACTTTTTCATGCTGCGGGAAGCTTAAAAGTGGCAACGTGTGAACAGGGTTCTCAGGGTTGCAGCCGCAGCATTTTTGATATCGGTTTTGTTGAAACTTTTGCTGCGGTTGCGACCAGTGTTGCCACCCAAATGTGCCAATGATACTTTTATTGTTTGGATGTATTTTAATGTTAGGTGTGATGAAAATAAATTATTTGTAACAGTTATTAAATGCACAACACAGTCTGAACATATTTGCTGACAATATAATTCACTTCTTTAATTTTCTGTAGCGTAATTTCAAACAGGAGGGTTGCCAACATTGATTACGTGAATATGCTGTTAGTTATCATTTAAGTATATAGGCGTTTTAAAAGCTTTATAGTAAAATAATGCCAATTTCTGAATACTAGTTAGGATAGAAAAGCAAATAATAGATAAGTAAGCTTTCGCATGAGTTTATTAATAATGCGAACATAACCACAAAATGTATATTGAGAAATCAACACGAGATGGAAACCTGCAGCATGGCTGCGGCTGCAAAAGTAGCGCCTTGTGTGTGAACAGACTCGCAACCTCCAGTTGCAACTTTTGCTGCACTCGGGTTGCGCAGCACGAAAAGTAGCGTGCAGCGCGCTAATTTTGGCTTACGTATGAACACGACACGCAACTTTTGCAGCTGCAGTACAAAAATTGCACAGCAAAAGCAGCGACGTGTGACCGTAACTTTAATGTGATGATGAGCCTTATGAATGTCTTCTTCAGAAACGCTAATGTTGTCAGGTAAATCACTATTAGGAGGGAAATTGGACAGTGGTGAAACATTATTTTCCGAACAAAATACACCTTCAAAATGATCAGAAATAACATTAAGAGGAATTTTGCGGCATTGTTGTTTGCTTGAACTTCGCAAAATTTGTCGGGCTATTTTCCTTCTTTGATTAAAGAAATTATACTGCTCCAACTCATAATCGTATTCTTTTCTATTTACTTCCCTCTTTCGAATAGATTTTCTCACAGGATTATGAGATGACTTAAAATTATACTTATATTGAGCGTTTAATTTGAGATTTTTGTAATGTCGTATAGCTGGATGTTGAGGGCCAGGCAATTCAGTGGTTTCATCAAGAAAACATTTTAATAAATCTTTCGTTAATAGTTCCAGATCATCAGTAATTCCGTCCGACAGAATTAGTGAAACACGGATTTCCCATTGCTGCACCGGATTGTAATTATGACTATTGTAAGGCACTGCATCGAAAATATTACTATTATTATTATTATTATTATTATTATTATTATTATTATTACTATTATTATCTTGCTCAGGTGAAGTGCTTGTCAGAACCAGCAGAGGATCATTAATATTAGTATTAGAAATATGATTGTCCGAAACTAGAACATTGGAAGAAGTAGAAGAAGGAGAATAATATTGACTCACGATTTTGTCCCGTCGTTGTTGCGGATGAGCTTTACCGATGTGAATATTGACACCAACAGAAGATTTGCAGACTTTTTTTACAAACTGGACGTATGGCAGTTGCACTAGCACATGAAGAAACGTTCATAATGTGAATAAGTAAAACCACTAAAGTGTAGGAAAATTTTGTATAGTCAGCGTCGAACGTAGAAAAAAAAATAATATAAATAAATATAAATAAAAATGTGAGGCCGTCGCTCTCGTCACGTCCTCTGCGTTGCTATAGGTGACTATGATCGACACCTCTCCACGCGACGTTTTCTGCCTCTTCTTTCAGCTCCTGCTGCCAGCTCCACTTATGTCGGAATAGGTGACTCGAGGTGGCAAATTTTGTTGTGTTGTTGTTGGGCCCCAGCCCATCGAATCAACTGTGGTAAATCAGAGTTCTCAGGTAGCTAAGGGACGATCGGGACGAGGACTTTGGGAGAACTTAGCGTAATGTACGAAATGATGTAATCGACACGCGTATAAGTTTGTGTTCACTAACTCCAATAGAGATGTTTATTTTCGATTGTAGGATGCTATATATATAGCTGAACGCGTATCCAAGGGTGTGTTAAGTTCACTGTTATAGCAATTGACGAGTTGTATGGTGGGTGTTACTCGACGCATAATAATTATGACCGTACTCGGCGAGGTATTAAAGTTGCTAATAATTGAAGAATGATTGTGTGATACACGAATAATAAAAGGAGGTATCTCGGTGGCGGCTGCTATGATTATACAACTATGTTCCCGCAACTTATATAACGTTGATAATTCTTCCTGATAATGTTCTGAGTCCGCACTTGACATGATTACGGAGTCTGTAAATTCTTCTAACTACACAAATTACACGATATTCCAGTTGACGTGTATTCTATCATCGTATTCACTATATCGATTATCTCGCCAGACTGTCGCAACCGAATGTATGTCTTCACCCCACCGAGTGAGTTATCACAATGTCTTCACATCTCCGAATCTCGTACCAGAATGATGCTACTCCCGCCGAGTAAGTTACCAGAGTGAATCTACTCGCGTCTTGCAGCCCTCACTATATGAAAATCAACCCCGCTATAATTCGATCACATGATCTGTCTCTAAACTTCAATTGGCTGACACATAGACGTCACATAGACCCGTACTTGAAAAATGTACGTTGTCTTGTCGCTACAAAATCTGCTAATAACTTTTCTAACAATTCGCAGAAACACGAAATTCCCTCGTGCTCAACAAAGACAGTATCTTGAACTCTACCCACGCGATAACGAGGTTATTCGAGGTCACCTCTACTCATAGGATTATCTCACGTCTGACTACCCTGGCTCCACAAGTTTAACTTGTACAATAGCTTTCACACTCTATCTCCGTTATCTTTTGTCCTATACACGCGTAGAGCGGCTTCTGTACTCAAGTATCTGACGTTCTGTGTCTCACAATACCAATCTAAGCTACGTATGGAAATGAGTACACTAAAAACACCCTATCATAAAAAGAATACGTAATCTTACACATATAAAAATAATCGAACACATAAACAAACAATACCTACGCTAGGTACAAGGAACCGCCTCAAATGCCCTCTCACTAACAAGGAATATTCCCAAGGGAATATTTGTTGTTAGAAGACGCCTCAGAAAACTAACCTCTCTAATTGTTCCGGTGCCCCCTATTTTGATATGCTTGGATGCACTTTCGCTATGCTTGTTGACAAATATATACATATTTACACATATAAATTTCCACTATGTACAACTATATACAGGTTTGAATATATACACACTATTCATCCACACTCACATTTCATACGCCAGTTTGACTGGTTGCACAATATAAATAAGTTCCCAATCATCACTTTCAGGATCCATCCGAACACAATTGAGTTCTCTCATTCCCATTCACTGTAGGTTCCCTAATCTAAGTTTACATTTATATTATACAAAAACAAGAATTAATCATCACACTTACATGTACGCATATCACACTACACAATACATTGGAATAATAACTGACCCTCTACACAATTACTCATCTGTTAACTGCTACCTTGAATGATCTCAATAGTTGTTTATGGAACCGACCAATTAATTTTTGTTACTCTTAGGATCCTTTACCTCGTATGTATGGTCACCAAACTTTTTATGTATTACCATATGACCCTTGTACAACAATTCCATTCTAGAATACCTTCCTCTCAGGATAGATGATAACTTGACATCTCTAACTAGGACAGCATCCCCTATGGATAGTTCCCATTTGTGCTTGTGCATTTTTACACCCTTAAGGCGCTTCTCTGTCTTAGCTTTGATACGATCAATTACCATTTTACACAATTGCTCGGGAGTGGGAGGTGCATCACTACTAATGGCTTTGGGCAGTCTATCGATCATAGGATCGGGGTCTTGACCTAACATCAATGTGATAGGAGCCACACCTGTCGTCGGATTAATCGAGTGATTCATGATCATTTCAATTACTTTACACTGCTCAAACCAATCTCTGTGATTCCTATGACATAACACCCTCAAGTATAGTGAAATATCTCCCAGTGCCTTCTCACACGGGTTGCCACTGGGAAAATATGAAGAATAATTGTATAGGTTTACCCCCCCCCCATCACTTAACTGTTGCCACTGGGAAAATATGAAGAACAATTGTATAGCTTAACCCCCTTATCACTTATTGAACAATTTCGACTTATGCACAGACACATTATCACTTAAAACAGACTTAATCGGCCCATAAGCCGGCATATAATCCTCAATTAACTTCTTCGCACAAGCTTTACTCGTAATCTATTTCATGGGGTAAATTTTCACAAATTTTGTAAATATATCGTACGTCACCAAGATATACTTATTACCAAAGGAGGATGTTGGCATAGGACCATGCTCATCCACCGCTACCAATTCATTCTTAGCTTCTCTTAAATGGCTTGAGATACAACATCATATCTTACATTAATGCTCACGTGCATCAAAGTCGGTTAGTGTAGCCATCGGTTAAAATTGTCACCTAACCCCTGATTAAGCATTTTTACGGTGGATCAACCTCGGTTACGATTTAAATAGGAGGTTATCCACAGTAATCTCTAACCAGCCAAATTCGAGCGGTTAAAGGAGATAACCAGCGATTAGTGGAGGAAGTAAAGGAAAATGGCGGCCAGAGCTACAGGTGATTATATCGAAGACGATTATTATTGTACAGTACTTGAATTACTTGTATAGAGCGTGAGCGTGAAGGTTCTTTAGTGGAAAAAGAGAGAATTCTTACGAGGAATTGGGTGACAGAAAATTTCAGGAGGGAATTCGTTTATCAAAATCTACAAATGGATCACTTGAAATAACACAAGAACAGCCATTTTTCTCCTATGAATCGACTGTTTATATTACGATTCTATGTAATTGTTATTTTCTGTATTTTAAGAAGGAATGCTCGAATATCTCTTTCTCTATGTCACTGGCTGAACAAAGAACGGTTATGGATGGATCTTAGGATAATGCACAATTCCCTGGTGTAAATGGGGTCCAAGATTGTAGACACATTCCTAACTAATCTTCTGCATCCTTTTCCTTTATGGATATTCCATCTTTTTTATATAATATATTTAAATCTAGTAATTAAGTCTATCGATACTTCAGCTTCACATTGGGATATATTCATTTTTGCATTCAATTTTCCGTTTTGTACAATTTTAACCTAACAGTACTGAAAAACAAATAAATTCAACTCGCAAATATAACAGCGCCTAAAGGCAAACAAATGCAACGCGTAAATGTAGGACACGTTCATTTCGATGTAGAACGTAGTGAGCGCAGTCGTTTTTAGACGTTGACTATTATCTTTGCAGTGGTATGAATGCTTTCCTTTAGTCATTTTGTAGAAACAATGTACCATAATAGACTTTACTCTGGTTAAATGAGGTGTCAGCTAGCCATGTTTTAGTAATCGGTGATTATGAATGGTGCACAGAAATTACATTTTAACCACTGTTACTGTTTAACCGTCGTTCCGTAATCTATGATTACTGCATTTTTAACCGATGTTGATGCACTTCGCCATAAGTGGTTTCGCCTTCTGACATAGCTCACAGCATATCACTCTTCTTACCTTCCTAACTAACTGTTTGACATAAAACTTGTCGGCTATCATTAGTGACACTCTTTCACAACCTAAGTGACACATAGACAAGTGAAAGCTCATTATCAACTCATCCTCCATGCTCTTGGGGATGTATACCTTCCATTTTTGTTCTTGCCTGCCATGTAGCTTATACAATACACCACAATGCACCCCCACTTTCTCGTCCGTGACCGAGGAAATTTCTGCAGCTCTGTCTTTCATGCATTTCACGGTGGGATCTAAGTCCTGTAATTCTGAAATCCGTTTTAATTTAGCAACTAATGAGTTATTATTACCGGTAACGTGCATCTTCATTACCGCTATTTCATAATTTGGAGCGGTAATGGTTTCGGGAAGTCCCGACTTGAAATTCAGGCGAGAAAAACAATTGCCGAATATATTCTCAGATCCTGGGATGTGCTGATAGTTACATCATACGCCAAGATCTCATGCACATATCGTGATATCCTCGAATTAGCTTGCAGCGATTCAGAAACGCTAAGCTTACGTAGTCCGTGAAAATCGTGATTGGCTTATTGAAGACGTACTGTGTAAATTTCTGCAACGCAAAATATACAGCCGATATCTCCATTTCGGTTATGGAGGCGTTGCTTTCAGTTCTCGACAACCCTCTGGAGGCTGTGGCAATCACATGTCGTTCATTGTTTTCGTCTACTTGGCACAAGACAGCGCCGTATCCGAGCCCGGACGCGTCTGTGTAAATCTGGAATGGTAGGCTACCATTAGGCCTTTCGAACATAACAGATTCTGCAAAAAGAGTCTTCGAGCGTTCGAATGCTTCTTGCTCTTCTATACTCCATTTAAACTGCGTCTCGTTCTTTACGAGTTCAAGCAATGGTGCCACGTGCTTTGCAAAGTTGACTAAGAAAATATTCTGGTATTGGAGGATTCCTAGGTACCGGTAGACTTGTTTCTTATTTCGGGGACACTGTATCTTCAAAATGCTATCAATCCTATCCCTATTGGGACGTATTCCGTCAGCGGAGATCACATAGCCCAAAAAGTCAGTTTCCTCTTTGAAGAAATCCGTCTTGTCCAGTTTTACGGTCATGCCGCAGTCTCTCAGTCTACTCAAGACGTAGTCAATATGTCTAATATGCTGATCGATGTCGTTGCCATATATCAAAAAATCATCGACGTATTACGCAAGAAAATCTCTCGTGGTGTCGCCAAAAATAATATCTAATGCCCTTAATAAAGAGGAGCCTGAACTCGTAAATCCGAACGGACATCTCCGTTACCGTTATGTAGAAATGCTGTATACTTGCGCCACTCGGGGGCTAGTGGTATCTGCCAGAATGAACTGGTCAGATCCAAGCTAGTGAACACAGTGCATTCACCCATTCTACTCAACAAAGTATCTATAGCCTCTGTTCTGAAGTTGTCTCTGACAGAAAACAAATTTATGCGGCGCGCGGCTGAAGTTACTCGTAGGTTCCCGTTTGGTTTTCTAACCCAACATAGTGCGTTGACAAAAGGCGAATCTGAAATTTCGATAACTCCGTCTATCAACATATCGCTGATAACCTGATCTGCCTGCTCTCTCAATGATAACGGAATCGGCCTACATTTGTATCTAAATTCTTCTGCGCCTTCTACATGAATCTTTTGCATGTATACATTACACAACCCTGGTTTATCTGAAAACACATCGATATTATTCACTACGACATTCATCAAAGAACTCTTCTGTCGGTCATCTAATCTGTGTGCATTGTTCACCTTCTCCCTCACGGAGTTAAACCTATCCTCTGATTGACAGCTCGTAAACACAGAATTCCTACCTGCTATGGCGCGTGTCTGGCTTCCCCTTAATCGTTCGACCGTGACCTCTCCTACGTCGACATCTAATTATTTGGAGTAAACAATCTCCTCCATACATATGTCGCAGTCATTACCAAAGCTCGGAACTTGGGGACTTGTGTGTCGTGTGCATGAGTAAGGTTGCAGGTACAACGTATACAAAGCTCACGCTGTAAGCGCTCAAGGACAGTCGTATGTACTAAGAAAGTGGTCACATCTACGCATGAGGAAACTGTGTCATGTTGAAGCCAATGACAATAAGAGAATTACAAATAAACGGTCTGTTAGAGGAATTAGAAAATACGTGTTATTCGAATGGGTATTACAGAAGTTTGAAAATACATTTTTTAAATTTTAGGTACAGAATTTCGTGGAGAAATTCGGAGGAGATACATTATTTTCTACGAATGGAGAGTTTATATTTTGTAAGTTGTGCCACACACAAACTAAAGGCTGGAAACGGCATTCATTGAAAGACATTGCAGTCCTTTAAATTGGTGGAAAATTTGTCCATAGCCAAGGATCAAGTCGTAGAGGGATCTGCCTTAGTAGTGACACACAAATTGAAAACTATTTTCGAGAAAAATTTAGGATATACTTATCTTTCTCAGATAAGAGATCAGTTAGCAACTGCTGAAAATCGAACAAAACAGTGACAGTTAAAACATTTATTTTAAGTTTGCTCCCGTCATTTCATGTGACGTGGAAATAAGTTTTTCTCGTTTCAAATCATGTTTAACTCACTGACGAAGAAGTTATGGGTTCGAAAATCTTCGAATGTAAGTAGTCATACACTGTAATATAATGTACAGAGCAGAAAAGTAAATTTGATATATTTCTGATGTTTATTTTTTATTATATATATGCTATAAAATTACGTGTTTCAACCTACCACAATACTATCAATAAGTTGCTTCAGCCAGAAACCACTTTTATAGCAGACCTGACAGTACCTCCGTACTGGAAGAGGGATTTTGTTGACATTGAAGTCCGTCGCTTAGCCACGTGCAAAGACACAAGTCCCCAAGTTCCGAGCTTTGGTCATTGCATAGAATATCGCAGACGTCCTCATAATTTCCGCGTCCCTCACACGGATTAATTTCCACAATGACGTTATCATATATCCTCAATTTTTCCACAAAGAACAATTCCTCCTGCAATTCTCTTTCCTCGTTCAGTCTCTCGTCTATCATCCCATTATCAACATCCTGACCAAACGGTATCTGATACAATGATTCCATGTCTTTACTAACAGTCAAACTACGTGTACTAAAATCTATCAGTGCCTCCCACTCGTAGAAGCTTTCTACACCTATTATAACATCTGTAGTGAGAAGCTGTATTACTAGAAAAATCGCACTTAATTTTATCCCTCCAAAATCTAATTTGAACATGACCTGAAAACGAACCTTCTCTCGTTTCTTGCCTAACGCACCCGCGCAATACAATAAACACAATGGTAAAACCTGTAATTTAATTCCTGATTCTTTAATCCGGGAGAAAAATTCCATGCTACATACATTATTCGTGGAACCAGAATCCAATAGTACACTACAATTAACATTATATATCGTCGCGTCTACGCGCGGCAACTCATATATGCTCCGATTCTGATTATTGGAATACGTGATTTCACGCTGTTTCTCCACATTAACCATATTAGTGGATCCCTTTGACAGTATCATCCGATCTGTTGCTACAGTAACCTCCGAGTCCGTAAGATTCCCGGGTATTAGTTTCCCTGTTGGGAACTCCCAGCCTGTCCGAGACAGACGTTCTCGCTCACTCTCGGATGCCCCGACACACTGTCACCTGGATGCTTATCATGACGTATCTGATCACCATTCTCAGATTGAGACCGTCTGCGGCCTCCCTCATACATCATAGGACCACTCCTACATTGATAGTTCCCACCTGGGGACATACTCCTCCTCTCAGCAAACCTACCAGGGCGCCTCCAATTACGCCCTGCTCCCCCTGCGGAAAAATTAGGCCTTCAATATCCTTGCCTGTAACCACGGTTCCGTAACCAGTGATGCTGGCCTCGGAATTCATGATCATCATTCCTGCCATTCTACGATACCATCTTAAGTGGTTCACACGCCTAATGAGACCTCTCCCTCGGTTCATACTGTTTCTATTTACATTAAATTGTACATTCCCGTTCCTATTGTTATTGTTGTACCGTTCTCTAGCATTGGTAGAAAATCAGTTTACATTATTCTGCACATTATGGTTATATTGCGGTGGACTATTACCACCCGCATTACCAGGCCTATCCCTGTTCCAGTTGTCATTACAATTATTATTATTATTATTATTATTATTATTATTATTATTATACCCTCTATGGGGTGGGGAGGCTTCACCTGCCCTCCGCCCTCATGGTTCTCACATTATCCTTCTCTAACCTGCTATCGTTCCCTACTTTACAGGACTCATGGCTAGCATCCGACATGTCGAACGCTGCTAACAAATCTAGCGTTTCCCCGAAGTCTCTAGGATTAGCGACTATCATATTATGTCTAATGTTTTCAGGGTAGTGTGAGATCACCAAGTGTATGAGCTCTGAATCCGGGATGGGCGGATTCAAACTCTTCCCTTTCCTAACGAGATCCAAAAAGTAATCAATCTTAGACACTCCCTTCCTCACATCATATCGGCCTTGTGTGATTTCTGCCCTCAGCTGTTGCTACCGCCTTGGGCCCCAATACTTGTTTGAGAACTTTTCTTTAAACTCGTCATACCCGACGTTGTCACATAGGGCGACCAATACCAGGTTTAGGGGTCTCCTCCTCAAACTTTTCTTTACTATGGTCATCTTTAAGTCGTCGGGTACCCCTTTCAGTTGGAAATACTTTTCTAATTCGCCAATATACATAGTTGTGCGGGTTTGTATATTTCTCTTCATCAAAAATTGGGTACATTAAATCGTTGATTATGTGAGCAGGGTAGTTTAGACGACTTAAAGGTGGCCTATCGCTTGAATGCGATGGAGAAGCGTTTTCGTGGCTCCGAGACGCCTGATTATCTCCTATCCTATCTCCATTGTTGACACCTGACATCTCACTACTTCCCGAAGCGACACACCGGCTCCTATCCGTGGTACTAGGAAGCGTTTGTTCCGTGGCGTTTCTATTCCCTCATCAAGGACGTTATCTTCCATCCTAGCTTGTAACCTACTAATTTTCTTACTCAATTCCATGATATTGTTTCTCTCTTCCTTGTCCCTATCACTAATCAACGCCTTCAGACTACCTACTTCCTGGCCCACAATGTTAAGCTTTTCATCTATCGTGTGATTAATTTCTCTGACTTTATTGTCTACTTCTTCTATGATCGCCTCTCTGAATTCTCCGTTCTCCCTATTTACATTGTTTTTAACTCTATCTTCTATCTCTCGGACGCTATTCACTAACCTACTTTCCAACTGGTCGATTTTGTTCCTGTTTTCCCTGGAATTTTCTAGCATTTCATGTTTCAACTGACCAATCTGTTCTTTATTTGCTCTAGAACTTTTTAATAGCTGGCTCTCTAGCTTGCTACTGTTCTCGGCTAGTCTGGATTCCAATTTGTTACTATTTTCTACCAACTGGCTACCTAGTTTGCTTTCTAATTGGCTGATCTGTTCTTTATTTCCTCTGGAATTTTCTGCTGTCTTATTTTCCAACTCACCAATCAATTCATTTTTCATTTGATTCATCATTCCCAATATCTGCTCTAACTCACTATTCGTCATTCCACTATCCGAGCCTTGTGAATTTCCTTTCTCCTGACTAATACTCGCCTCCGATGTGCTATCCATTTTTCCGATCCTAGCCTGGCTCCTTAATTACATTAATTACACGATACAACTATAGACAATTCCCTTAAAATTAAACTATATAACACTTCCAAAATTATTTACACAAATATACATATAATGATATATCAATCGCGATTAAGCCCATCATGCTTACGCTCAGACGTTTCTGTGCTGCGACGCTTTGCTCGTTGTCTCCCCCTCCGTCCTGCTTGTTCCTTAGCTGCTCGGGTCTGCAACGGATCTCCTGTTGACCTGGAGCTGCAAGTGGTCCACAGCTGCCGTCGTCTGCTCCCGTTCGTTGCTACGCGAGTTCCACGCTGGTTGTTGCCGCTTGTTGCTTACTCGATCCCAACGTTGTTATTGTTGCCTCTCGTTGCGTACTCGGGTCGCACGTTGGTTGTTGCCTCTCGTTGCTTAATCGTGCACCACGTTGGTTGTTGTCTCTCGTTGCTTAATCGTGCCCCACGTTGGGCGCCAAATTTGAGGCCGTCGTCTGCGTTGCGTTAGGTGACTATGATCGACACCTCTCCACGCGACGTTTTCTGCCTCTTCTTTCAGCTCCTGCTGATAGCTCCACTTATGTCGGAACAGGTGACTCGAGGTGGCAAAATTTTGTTGTGTTGTTGTTGGGCCCCAGCCCATCGAATCAACTGTGGTAAATCAGAGTTCTCAGGTAGCTGAGGGCGATCGGGACTAGGAGTTTGGAAGAACGTAGCTTAATGTACGAAATGGTGTAATCGACACGCGTATAAGTTTGTGTTCACTAACTCTAATAGGGATGTTTATTTTCGATTGTATGATATATAACTGAACGCTTATCCAAGAGTGTGTTAAGTTCACTGTTATAGCAATTGACGAATTGTATAGTGGATGTTACTCGACGCATAATAATTATGATCGTACTCGGCGAGGTATTAAAGTTGCTAATAATTGAAGAATGATTGTGTGATACACGAGTAATAAAAGGAGGTATCTCGGTGGCGGCTACTATGATTATACAAGTATATTCCCGCAACTTAAATAACGTTGATAATTCTTCCTGATAATGTTCTGAGTCCGCACTTGACATGATTACGGAGCCTGTAAATTCTTCTAACTACACAAATTACACGATATTCTAGTTGACTTGTATTCTATCATCTTATTCACTATATCGATTATCTCGCCAGACTGTCGCAACCGAATGTATGTCTTCACCCCACCGAGTGAGTTATCACAATGTCTTCACATCTCCGAATCTCGTACCAGAATGATGCTACTCCCGCCGAGTAAGTTACCAGAGTGAATCTACTCACGTCTTGCAGCCCTCACTATATGAAAATCAACCCCGCTATAACTCGATCACATGATCTGTGTCTAAACTTCAATTGGCTGACACATAGACGTCACATAGACGCGTACTTGAAAAATGTACGTTGTCTTGACGCTACAAAATCTGCTAATAGCTTTTCTAACAGTTCGCAGAAACACGAAATTCCCCCGCGCTCAACAAAGACAGTATCTTGAACTCTACCCACGCGATCACGAGGTTATTCGAGGTCACCTCAACTCAAAGGTTTATCTCACGCCTTACTACCCTGGCTACAATTTTGTTTTTTAAGGTATATAACGTGAAATATGTATCATTATTGTTTACAATCTCTGGAATATTCAATTGAAATGGAAGTGTAGAAATATTTCTTAATCTTTTCACTTTATTTTGAAATAAGTGTATCTTATTGTCCGTCTTCTCTGAACATTTCGTTAAATGTAGGTAGGCCTAGTAGAGCTCAGTTTAAATTTTTCAAAATTTGTTGAACGTGAAATGAGCATTGTTCATTCTCCGTTCTCTAACATATAAATACAACAATTAAACAGTATATCGTCTATATTTTTTCTTAGGCGTTTAAAAACATTGCATTTAACTGTATACAATATTTTAATATATTGATGAAATATATCAATCTGTTTATGAAATAATTGAGGGGCTGAGAGCAAGAAAGTCATTTTAGAATATGTGCCTTTTTGAGTAAAACGCTTCATTGTGGTCTGTGATCTGTTATGCATATGATCACCAAGTTGTAGTCCAATACTGTGATCATAGAGGTCATGAGTACCCGAAGTTAAAGGCTTGCATAGATCACATTATTACGGTTTGAATTTTGAACATCAATTTTCTCAAAACTTGCATTTGAGAGAAGTGCCTTTCTTTCACCCAACCCCTCAATTACTAATACATTCAATAGAAATTGCAGGTGAAGAAGCACAGTAAGAACAAAAGGTATTTTATACACTGTTGCTCAGCTTCTATATTTCATATGTTAAATATTATTTATCTGATGTTAACAAGTAACAAAAGGTTTTAAACGTGTAACAACGATGAGTCTATGACGGTCAGGAGTCTCGCATTAGAATAGCCATTTTCAACCGGTATGCCGCGAAAAAATGAATATAGTATAGGTTATCATAGTAAACTGGAAGAATAAAAGTGAAAAGAGTACAACTAATAAAAATGTGACTCTACAAGAGTCAACATTCAGCGAAAGCGGCCCAAGCCAGCATTTCCTCCTACAACTCTCAAAATTTCCCCCTGGTTGGAAACCACTGCTTTAGATTATACACATAATTGTGCCGCGGGATTTCAAATTACACCTTTAGTGTAACGCATGTTGAAAATTAAAAATAAAACGCTGCATTAGACTATGAGAAATTAGTGGTTAGCTTTCTGTCTTTCTTTCTTCTTTCCTTTAGGAATCAGGATAATCAGATACACAATTTATTTAAATAGCAATTTCTTATTATAACCTCACATTTATGAGACATTGTATGTTATTTTAGATGGAACTGTGTATCTTGTGTGATATTATATATATATATATATATAATTTCGAAATCCAGGCTTCGGTGAATGACGTAAACCACGTCGAAACTAGTCAGCCAGGTAATTTACCGTAATATTAAAAAAGTAAGCAATTATAACTCTTTCAATAACGTTAATAAGTTAATCAGTGATTATACAAGTGTTAAAAGATTTTATCCAAGAACGAAACATTTATAAAAATAAAACAGGGTAGATTGTAAGTTATGAGTTATTTAATAGTTTTGAAAGGTAATACTTCAGAGAAATAATTGTTAACTACAGAAATATGGCTCAAATGAACACACTTATGCAGAGAAAATATTAGATATAAGAACACTTACTTAAATATTTACAAACAAATTGAAGTTAAATATTTATTATCCTTTTTTAATTTTTCAGAAACGAAAAACACTCAGGTCAACAATAGCTGCTCAACGACGTCTTAAAGCAAATGGTGTAAATGATCCAGCAACAGTGAGCTTATCAGTGGATGCTCTACCTCGACAGTGCTTGGAAAGTAGAAGTCCTGCTCGTGCTTGGCCGGGTGGATGTGATGTTCGACAACGTACTCCTCACACAGATGAAATTCGAGTGGCAACTACAACACAAAGTAACCTAGCCTACGGGGCTGGTTTACCTGATATGATTGTGTAATTCCTTTACTTGATGGATATGGCACAATATTAAGAATGTTTTTAAAATTTTAATTGTATTTTAAGAGAGTGTTCATAAGGATTTTATTTGAAATCACTAGTGTAATTTTAGAGCACTATTTTCATGACAACTCTTGACTTCGTGTTCACTAATAATTAGTCATGTCGCTGTCAATATATTTAAATGTGAACTATATTACAAATAATGTTTCAATTTTCTGAGAAGTCAATCATGAAAATTATCAGACACATGGGCTATGACAAAGTTTGTTCCATAATATTCTTTGCAATTGTATCATGTTTTATGGGATTTTTAGAATACGATCATGTGAGTATGATGAAGTTCAGTATGTTTTTACCAATTAATATCATATCATGAAAGATAGATAAGAATAAATTAATATTAATACTGTCATATATGGAAAAAAAAATATTATGTTAACCAATCAAGTGGAAGGATATTCATAACACTGCTTCATAGTTTGTTAAAAAATTAAATGAGTGGAATAATTTATTTCTAGTTCTTCTATTATGAAAGCTTTAATAGTCTTCACGAAGAATACCTTTATCATAGTTTAAAATACAGAAACTGAACAATTGATAGTTCTTTCGTTCCCCATTTTTAAAGATTATAGTGAGATAAATTTCAGTTCTATGAACCCATTCGATTCCCTTCACTGTGAAATGCTGAGAATGAAATCTTAATCTGTGTTCCTGATACTAGAAGACGAAGGCCGACCATGTAGATACCGTATTCATGGGAGAATTTGCGTATTCGCATTCCAGTATGAGAACAGTATTAATCTTTTTTATTTCCACGTTCCCTCAAAAACTGTTTTATTTCTCATAAACTTTATGCCCCCAAAATTGTTGGTGCACAATTCAAGTTATGCATAGAAATATCTAAAATAAAGTAAACAATTTAAATCCAAAGTAATGTATGTATTAAATTACATGAAAACAATTTATTATTAAAAATAATAAGATAACAAAGATACACGTGTTACAACACAAGAATAATTGTGTGATTAAATATTAGGCCTATATAAATTATGGTTCCTAATAGTTAATGGGATGATTGAGCTTGTTCCTGTCAGACTAGCGCCTCAATTCGAGGACGAATGTCATACTCGTGAGTGCGAAGATCAGATCTGATTCAGGATTCATGTGGTTTCTGTGTCTCTTTAAGATTTATATCAGTGCGGAGAAACATTGCTCAGACAAATACGTTAAGAAGAATGGGAGGAGACGTAAGCTTCTTGATCTCTTTGAGAACGAAAATTCAACAGCCGCAGATTGATATATTTCCACATTTCATTTTAGCGGGAGGGTCCGAAGGCTAGGACCTCAGCCTGAGGCTTATTGTGCAACCTCCTTATTTTATGGAATGATTATTGAAGTCTAAGAATGCATTCCTGTGAGTAGTATACGTGATTATCTTCTTGGTGCCATCTTATCGATTCAGCTACAGCATCCAGTTGTGACGAAGTCCGCATACGCAGGAAAGGCCCTCCGTCTCACTATAATGTTCTGCCGCCTTCTCAGATCGATGGCATCTCTTCGCAATTCACATATTACGTCTTGCTGCATCCTATATTGACTTGAAGATCGCGGACATCGTAGATACTGCGACTCACAAAGGCGCCATCTATCCGAGGAAGCTAAACACTTGGTCTGCCGTAATTTGCTATAAAAGCCCCTATGCCTCCCCGAGGTCAGTGCACATGATATGTGTACTACGGCACACATCTGCCCGATGTCCTGATCGACCTCAAACTACTGAATATGATTTATGAAGTTGAAGTTAATGAGGGCGAAATGAGTTCAAGTTCCAACGTCGAAAGTTATCCAGCAATTCTGCTTCAAGTGGTTGAGGGAGAAAACCTTTGAAAAAACCCAACGAGATTACTTGTTCCAACCAGAATTTGAACTCAGGCCCACTCGTTTCACGGTCAGGCATACTAACCGTTACTCTACGGCGGTGGACATTTTCACATTGTATTGCAGTGATCCATCAGTGAACATTCCCATCAGGTTATTTATTATTATTATTATTATTATTATTATTATTATTATTATTATTATTATTATTATTATTATTATTTCAAAAGCATATCGGTGGAAAAGTCTGGAAAACAATAAGATGATTTTGCCATGTTTAAACTAATACAGAACAAGACTCCTAGCCTCTTATCTGTAACAAAAAAAAAAAGGTAAAAGTAAAGGTATCCCCGTAAAATACCATGAAGGTACTTAGGGGGCATGGAAGTAGAGCACCATGCTTTCCATGACCTCGGCACTAGAATGAGGTGGTGTGGTCGGCACCACGCTCTGACCGCCTTTTACCCCCGGGAAGGACCCGGTACTCAATTTTATAGGAAGCTGAGTGAACCTCGGGGCCGTTCTGAAAGTTTGGAAACGAGAAAAAATCCTGTCATCACCCGGGATCGAACCCCGGACCTTCCAGTCCGTAGCCAGCTGCTCTACCAACTGAGCTACACGGTCACCCTCCTCTTATCTGTGCAGAATGGAACTTTTACTGATTTATACATTTTTATATTGAGAGAAACTGCGATCAGAAATATATCAAATGCGTTGTATGTGGGAAGTGTTGCAGAATATCGTGGGATTTGAAGAGACATTCACACATGCACACAACGGAGACGCCATTCAAATGCGAGGTATGTGGTGTATGTATATTTCATTGATAACTACAGAATGCCTTATAATTATTGTCATGATATTGTTTTGTCTCTATGTGGTGCATTGTTGTAATATCCAAATGAAGAATGAATAAATCCTTATTACTTTCAAATTAACTAGTTTTGGCGACGAGGATGGAATTTGATACATTCAGACCAGGAAGGAAGGTTCAATAGCTTATAGTGAGGAAGAAGACGAATAGGAAAGTCAGGAATTTCATTGTTGGAGAAAGGATATGTTATACTCAACATGTTATCCTTCTTTGTGTTTGCTTAATTTCCAATGACTCGCTTGGAGAACTTTAACCCATTTTATCTTTTGCCTCTGAATAGAGCCTGCTTATGACTCTTGGGCTACTTTAGTTCTTCTATTCTTTTTGTATATTTTTAATACCTATTCGTAAGCCGTATTTTGTTATTTATGTCCATATAATGTATATTTGTGTGTGTGATTTTTCCTCCTCCCAATAGCGGTCACTTGACATACTTAGACCTTCACCCAAGCGTCCTCTTCTTGGAAGAAAGAGCCATAATCATAGACTCGACTGTTGGCCGCCAGAGTTTTGTCTTTTGTGTACAGTACGATTATTTAGTCCTGACAGTCGCCGACAATCTGCGTCTGGGTCAGGCGAGTCCATTAAGTTACGCCAAGGGATGTTCTGGTTAGTCTGTTACCTGCAGTCAGAGCGATTGCATGTTACGCATGCGGTATAACGGTGTGTTTCTAGTAGTGTTAACTTGTAGAGCATTTCTTTACCGACCGCTCGCCCTTATATCTACTCCGGAACTCTCCCCACAACTCCTATTACTTTCCCTCTTTCGCCTCGCTGAGCTGTCAGGTCTAAATAATCGGTCTGCACTGTGGAAGAACATGGAAATCGAAACGAGTGATAGAATACTGTTTAATAATGCATATTAAACACTTTCTGAAAGAATTAGCACAATCGGTTGCAATTTGTAGGTATTATTAATTTTTATACAAAAAACGCATTTCTAGCTCGAGAAACGACGATTTTTCCACTTTTACGATTTATACTACCAAACACATATATCTTTGGACGCGAACATGAAACTTTTAATAGAAATACGTGCGTACACACGAATTTAACACTTTTTTAAGAAACTAGAAAAATCCGATGGGATTTGTAGTTTTTATTCATGTTTATATAGCTTAAAATCTCGCAAAAACTAAATTGTTAGAAAAACTTTGTTTGAGTGGAAAATCGAAAAGAGTGATAGAATACTGTTTAATGATTCATATTAAACACTTTTTGAAAGAATTAGCACAATCGGTTGCAATTTGTAGGTTTTATTAATGTTTATAAAAAACGCACTTCTAGCTCGAGAAACGACTACTTTTTCACTTTTACGATTTATACTACCAAACACATATATCTTTCGACGCGAACATGAATCTTTGGATAGAAATACGTGTGTGTACACGAATTAGACATTTTTTTAAAGAAACTAGAGAAATCCGATGGAATTTGTTGATTTTATTCATGATTAGGCTTATATAGCTTAAAATCTCTCAAAAACCAAAATTTTAGAGAAATTTTATATGAGTGGAAAATCAAAACGATTGATAAAATACTGTTTCATTATGAATGTTAAACCCATTCGGAAATAATTAGCACTATCGCTTGGAATTTCTAGGTTGTATTAATGTATAAGTTATATGAAAAAACGCATTTCTAGCCCGAGAAACGATGATTTTTCCACTTATTATCTTACACAAGCAGACGCATATATTTCCGGACGCGAACAAGAATATTTGGATAGAAATACGTATGTACACACGAATTTGAAATTTTTTAAAGAAACTAGAGGAATCCGATGGGATTTGAAGATTTTATTCATGATTATAGAGCTTAAAATCTCGCAAAAACCAAATTTTTAGAGAAATTTTATATGAGTGGAAAATCGAAACGAGTGATAAAATGCTGTTTCATTGTGAATGTTAAAGCCATTCAGCAATAATTAGCACAATCGGTTGGAGTTTGTAGGTTTTATTAATGTATATACGAAAAAACGCATTTCTAGCCCGAGAAACGACGATTTTTCCACTTTTTACAATACACTAGCAACCGCATATATATCTGGACGCGAACATTAATCTTTGGATAGAAATACGTCTGTACACACGAATTTGACATTTTTTTAAGAAACTAGAGAAATCCGTTGGGAATTGTAGATTTTATTCATGATTATATAGCTTAAAATCGCGCAAAAACCAAATTTTTAGAGAAATTTTATAGGAGTGGAAAATCGAAACGAGTGATAAAATGCTGTTTCATTGTGAATGTTAAAGCCATTCAGCAACAATTAGCACAATCGGTTGGAATTTGTAGGTTTTATTAATGTATATAGAAAAAAAAAACGCAATTATAACACGAGAAACGACGATTCTTCCACTTTTTCAGATACACTAGCAAACATATATATATCTAGATGCGAACAAGAATCTTTGGATAGAAATAGGTGTGTACACAAGTATTTTACATTTTTTTAAGAAACTAGAGAAATCTGATGGGATTTGTAGATTTTATTGATGATTAAAAAGCTTAAAATCTCGCAAAAACCAAATCTTTAGAGAAATTTTGTATGAGTGGAAAATCCAAACGAATGATAAAAGCCGATTTGCGACTGTTTACCTGGTGCCACGAGTTGGTTGCTCCATTTGCGAGGGTTGCCCTCTTCTTCTTCTGCCGCGTCGCCGACAGAGCAGAATTCGGCTTGCTCAGTTGGACGGATGCTGTCCCCCGGTAGAGGTGATCTCTTCTCAGGGACCTTGTGGTTTTGTGGTTGTAGGATATAATGCGATGTATGTCATTCACACGAAAAGAAACCAAGGAGTAAAGTTCCACTAAGTATGTTTATTCGGATCACGTCCCTTACTTGAGTCTAAGCGGCGGAATACTGGCTATTGTCTTCCGTGTGATCTCGGCAACGTAATTATATCGTCTAACGCCAGTTTAAAATCGCTGCTAACACTTTTTGAGTAAATCACAAACTAAAAAGTGTGAAATATCCACTTTATCACTTCGATCGACTTGATGGCCGGGAACTATGTCAGAAAATCGATCGGCTCAAAATGCCGAGAACTTTACGACGTACGCGATCGGCTGAAAAGCTGAGAATGGTATGATATACGCGATCGGCACAAGTGCCGGTAATATTATGAGTACACACGCGATCGGCTCACAGGCCGGTAAGATTCTGAGTAAAGACGCGATCGGCTCAAATGCCGGTAAGATTCTGAGTAAACACGCGATCGGCTAACAGGCCGGTAATTTTCTGACGCACACGATCGGCTCACGGCCGGTAGTATTCTGGGGACGCGTCTCGGTACGCCGTCCTTTTAAAAACTAGCTATGGTGACGCGCTTACCAGACGCTACCATTGTTTGCTAGCTTCAAACAACGCTACAAGCGCGTTCCTAGACAAGGAAAACCCCCCGCTTCTGAAGCCTATGCTATGCTAAAGTTCAGTAACCTACTTCGCGTCTACTGGTTTTAAATGCGATAGGCGCCTGCCAGACTGCGTGAACAAATCGTCTATTACACGCTTCGCTGATCCCCGACGCGTAGGTTAAACACCTCAAAGAAATAGAGAAATATCTAAAATGAAGCTATACTATGACTTATATAAGAGAAAAAATATCTTCCTATCGCTGGACCACCCGACTAGAGCTTCAAATGCCCCTTTCTCGACAATGGAAATTCCCCTATAGAATTTTCATTGTTGGGAAATCTCGCCTTCGATAATGCCAGTCTACCGTTGTCCCTATCGCGATCAGCCAGGATACACGCCATCTTGGTCAACTATATTCAAATTCTAAAATAAACATGACATATATGTTTTTAAACAATCTCTCTGTGCACAGTCATCATTCAAGCATACTTGATAATCCTCCCTCACACTATTTACATACATTATTTACAAAATTCATAAGATTCTTATTTATAGTTTCGCATATTATAAAATCACACATCCGCCTTGCGTATGCAGTTACACTGCGCCGCAGTGTACACTGGTATCCTGCCTTCACACAAGAGTCTAACCCACCATTCTAACTTACGTATTTATATTTACATTGTCTTGCGTGAATGGTCTTAGCAGCTGTTTATGGTATTTACCTAGAACCTTGTTTTTGTCTAGATTCTTCAACTCGTAGGTATGGTCTCCAAATTTATTTGTTATAGAGAATGGTCCCTTATACAATAGCTCCATCCTCGAGTACCGGCCTCTTAAAGCCGACGATAACTTTATGTCTCTTAACAGCACTTGATCTCCAACCTTAAGTTCCCACCTGTGTCCATACCTCTTTACTTTTGACCTTCTCTTTTCTGCCTTTTTCTCTATCCTATCCAATGCCAATCTACACAGTTGCTCCTCATTCATCGAATCACCCTCCTGTATAGCCTCCGGGAGCTTTCCGATCATAGGGTCCGGGTCTATCCCTAACATTAGTTTTATGGGAGCGATCCCGGTAGTAGGGTTCACTGAATGGTTCATCACCTTCTCAATTACATTACATTGTTTAAACCAGTCTTTATGATTCCTATGACATAAGATTCTAAAATACAATGATATGTCCCAGAGGGCTCTCTCGCATGGGTTTCCGCTTGGAAAATAGGCGGAGCAATTATACATTTTGATGCCTGCGCCTCTTAGTCTGCCAGTAAATAACCTCGATTTATGTACAGAAACGGTATCACACAGCAATGCTTTCACTGGACCATACTTCGGTACATAATCATTAAGTATCTTATCTGCACATATTTTACTTGATAGGGACTGCACAGGGTAGGTTTTTACAAATTTAGTGACCACATCATAAGTTACAAAAATATATTTATGTCCAAATGCAGACATTGGCATAGGACCATGCTCTTCAACAGCTACAAGCTCGTTTTTGCTTCCCCTGAAAATAACTTGTGGTACAGTGTCGAATTTTACATTCATAGGTTTTGCCTTCTGACAAATTACACAACAAGAGACAACTTTCCTAACTTTCCTTGCCAACTGTTTGATATAAACTGATTCAGCCAGGATTAGCGAAACTCTCTCGCTCCCTGAATGACTCATGGATACGTGAAAATCACGAATCAGTTTTTCTTCCATGCTAGTAGGAATGTACACCTTCCATTTCTGGACGTCCCTCCCGTGTAACTTATACAACACTCCAGAGCGCAGACCAATTGACTCACCTTGAGCCTGTGAGATCTCTTTAGCCGTGTTCTTCATATTTTTTATCGCGGGGTCCTCATCTTGCAAATCTGCAATCCTACGAAATCTACCCGCGAGTGAACTATTCCCGGTGGAATGAATTTTCATGACCGCGATCTCATATTTAGGGGCGGTAATAGTTTCCGGCAACCCCGATTTTGAATTCAAATGGGACAGACAATCTCCGAAGATAGTCTCTGATCCCGGAATATGCTTTATAGTTACATCATAGGCGAGAATTTCATGTACGTACCTAGATATCCTAGAGTTGGTCAGTTTGCACCGGTTTAGGAAGCCTAAACTCACGTGGTCCGTGTACACTACAATCTGACGATTGAAAATGTACTGCCGAAACTTCTGTAGTGCGAAGTACACTGTAGAAATTTCCAACTCCGTAATTGATGCGTTAATTTCCGTCCGCGACAAACCTCTCGAGGCCGTGGCAATCACGTGTCGCTCGTTGTCTTCGCTAGTTTGACACAGTACTGCGCCATAACCATACGAAGATGCATCAGTGTAGATCTGGTAAGGTAGGCGGTCGTTAGGCCTTTCCAGCAGAATCGAGTCAGCGAACAATAGTTTCGACCGATCGAAAGCTTCTTGTTCCGCTGCCCCCCATTGAAATGGTGTATCTTTCTTTAGGAGTTCCCTCAGTGGATGCACGTGTCGCGAGAAATTAACCAAGAACCTATTTTGGTATTGGAGGATACCTAGATATCTCTGAACCTGCTTCCTGTTCTTAGGAGGTGGGATCTTCATAATGCTCTCCACTCTCTCTCGGTTCGGCCTAACTCCTTCCGCTGAAATCACATAACCCAAGAATTCGGTCTCAATTTTGAAAAACGCAGTATTCCCTAATTTCACTGTCATGCCAGCTTCCCTGAGTTTACTTACTACAAAATCAATGTCTCGAAGGTGTCTCTGTATATTGTTCCCATATATCAAAAAGTCGTCCACATACTGCGCTAAAACCTCTTTTGTGGAATCCATGAAAATCCTATCGAGTGCTCTTAATAACGCCGATCCTGAACTTGCAATACCAAAAGGGCAGCGCCTTTATTGATATACGCGTCCATTATGCAAAAACGCGGTATATTTCCTAGATTCCTCGTCTAAAGGGATCTGCCAAAATGAACTCGTTAAATCTAAGCTCGTGAACACGGAACAATCGCTCATCCTACTTAAAAGTGTATCTATAGGTTCCGTGCGGAAGTTGTCTCGAACTGAAAAGGAATTTACATGTCGGGCATCGATCGTGACCCGCAGGCTACCATTCTGCTTCCTTACTCAACACAAGGCGTTTACATAAGGAGAATCTGATACTTCAATTATTCCGTCCCTCAACATGTTGTTGATGACCTCGTCTGCCTGCTCTCGTATCGAAAGAGGAATGGGCCTACACTTATGCCGAAATATCTCTAATCCCTCTACATTAATTTTGTGCGTGTACACATTACACAACCCCGGCGTATCTGAAAATACATCTAAATTGTCTATTACAACGTACATTAATTGTTTTCTCTCTTTCTCACTAATCCCGTACGCTTCACTGACTTTCTTATTTACTGCCTCGAACGTATCCTCGTCAATTCTATTGTTCGCGGCGGCTACTCCTTCAACACAGTATCGCGTTCCTACCGCATTATCAACGTCACTTTCGCACAAGTGACCATTACGTAATGGCTGCACCCGGGCTAATTCTACAATGCATAAATCACAATTCCCGCAGTCTACATTACATGTTCCCTTCTTACGGTCCTCATTTTCCCATGGATTGATCTCGATTACAGTATTCTTGCAGATTCGGACATGTCCTACAAAGAATAATTCCTCCTGCAGCTTTCTTTCCCCTTTCGATCTCTCATCTCCTTCGGTCAATACGCCCCCTGTGCTAAACGGTACGTGTCCTATGTTTCCCTCTTGGGTGATCACGCCTAAATTATTTCCTCCGAAATCTAATAACGCCTGCCATTCGTAGAAACTCTCTACGCCAATTATAACATCCATGGTTAATTTTTGCACAACTAGGAAAATTGCCTGTAGTCTTAGATCACCACATTCGATCTCGAAAAGCATCTGGAATCTAACTTTCTCCCGCTTCTTCCCTAACGCGCCTGCGCAGTACAGTGAACAAATCGGAAGTACCTGCAATTTTACTCCTGACTCTTTAATTTTCTGAAAGAATTCCATGCTGCACACATTGTTGGTTGACCCAGAATCTAATAGTACACAATAATCAATACCAAAAATCTTTACATCTATACAGGGTAATGTGTATATGCCCTTATTATCCGTTTCTCGGCATGTGATTTCACTCGGTCTTTTTATGTTTATCGCGTTTGCGGATCCTTGAGACAGTGTTCTATGACACTCGGCTACAGAAATCTCCAAGTCCTTAAGGCTTCTGCATCCTAGTTTCCCGAAGCGGACCCATTTCCACGCTCATCTCTCATTTCGTTTCTCCTTGCTGAAGGATCTCTACCCGGACTTGCCGGCCTGTCACACTCATTGCTACATGTAGCTGGCATTCTATTGTTTCCCTGCTGCGCCGCCGCCATCAATGCATTTCTGCGGCCTCTTTCTTGTTCTTGCCTCCTCCAGTCTCTCCTATTATTCCAGCCCCTACCAAAATTAGGCTACCAGAATCCCTGCCTGTATCTCCTATTTCTTAACCAATGGGGTGGGTTGCTGTCCCTAGGGTGCATATCTGCCTCTCTATCCGTATACCATCTTATGTGATTAATTCTGCGGACTGGTCCGCCCCCATTAGTTCTCATCCTACTTACATTACTTCCGCTACCGCGGTCAACACCAGGATTATTGCGGTTGTACATATTTCTGACAGGTCGAATATCCCTCCTATTTCGGTTTGGGCTGACAATACCACTTTGACCCCGACTATTATTATTATTATGCCCATAGCCTGGTTGTCTGTCAGCTGCCCAATTATTTACATTCATGTTCCCCTCTCTCCGCCTTCGAGTGGCTGGAATAACCCTGCGTTCTCTTCTCTACACAATTTGTTGCGCCATAACTTTCGCCTCCGTTGTGTGTTATGTCGGAGCTGTCTAGCGCGGTCAGGAGGTCAATTGTCTCCCCAAAATTTCGTGGTCCCGCGATAATTAAATTATACCTGATATTTTCCGGGTAATGGGATATGTTAGTTTGTATCAATTCGGAATCTGGTATTGGTGGATTTAGACTCTTTCCCTTTTTTGAAAGGCTCCATAAAGTAATCAATCATCGATATGCCTTTCTTAACATCAAACCTACTGTCATTGATTTCATTTCTAATTTTCTGCTGTTGCCTCTGACCCCAATACCGGTCAGAGAACTTTGTTTTGAATTCTCCATAGCTAACCTGTGCGTCTAACGCTACGAGAACCCAATTAAGTGGCCGTCCTCTCAGACTTTTTCTCACGACGGTCATTTTTAGTTCCTCTGGTACCCCTTTCACGTGAAAATACGTTTCCAATTCGCGGATATAACAGTGACGGTTTGAGAATTCCACCTCATCAAATACGGGATAACCAATTTCATTAATGATATGCGTGGGATACTGTGGGCGACCTAAAGATGACCTCTCGTTTACAATATTTGAATTACATTGTCCCTGGTCTCTGGGGTCTTGGTTCTCTCCGATCACACGATTACTTTTGTTACCACCTCCTACTATATTTCCTAATCCCATACTACTGCTCCCGCTAGGCGTTCCGCTCACACTCGGTTCGCTAATTTAATTATCGACAGTGACTCCATGGATCCTATCTTGTATCGAATTCCATCTTGATTCTAAACTCTCTAGGCGTTCTCTCTCTTCCTTTCCCTGGTCTCTCACTACTCGCCTAATCGCCTCCATCTCTCGGTCCATCCCTTGTAACCTCTCATCTACCGTTCCTTCTATGGCCGACCTCATCTTTTCGTTCTCTGCAATTGTGCTGTTCCTCACTTTTTCCTCTAGTTCCCTCATGTTCTCTGCCATCTTATCTACTACGACTCCTAGTTGACTTTCTATTTCCGCATTATTGTCTACTGTCTTCCCCTCCAAATTTTCTATTCGACTCTCTATCAGCTGGTTCACCTGTTCCGTAATCTCTCTGGAATTTTCTCCTATCCTACTCTCCATTTCGGATGGTTTGCTGTCCATTTGCCTCATCAGTTATTCAGTCTTTTGGCCTAGCCTCTCATCTATTTGCTTTATTTGTTCTGAAATTTGCCTTGCTTGCTCTGTACTCTGACCTAATCTTTCATCCAATTTTTTCATTTGTTCTGTATTCTGACCTAATCTTTCATCCACTTGTCTCAAACTCTGTTCAATTGTTCCGAATCATCCTGTTTCATTTTGTCGAAATTCTGCTTCATTTGTTCTGTACTCTGACCTAATCTTTCATCCACTTGTCTCAAACTCTGTTTCAATTGTTCCGAATTATCCTGTTTCATTTTGTCGAAATTCTGCTTCATTTGTTCTGTATTCTGACCTAATCTTTCATCCATTTTCTTCATTTGTTCTGAAATATGTTTCATTAAAATTCCTAGCTGTACTAGCATCATCCCCTCTTCTCCCCTTTCCTTCTCGATACCTTGCTGGGTTTCTTCTCTATTTACTATTATCTCATCGCCCCCCATACTGCTCTCCAATTCTAATCTTCCCTCCATTTCGCTGTCTCCTATGTTATCCATCCCTCTATTCTCTCTGCTTATTATTTTCCTCTCACTCTCCGTTCCTTCGGCCTCAATTCTCTTATTCCTTAGCAACATCTGGATATGCCCTAACCTATATACAGATCAGATAATAACAATCCCCTCCAAAAATATTATATACACACATATATAAATATACATACAACCCTACACATAATTACGCGTAAATAACTGTTATTCTCTCCACACACAAAAAGAAAATTCATACATGTATAACCCTCCAAAATATTACCATCCACGTTGTCTTCCTCCTCGATGCAGCGTCGACCCTGCTCGTCCCGCGTGGCCGTGATGATCCTGTCACTCTCGCAGCTTCCACTCTCGTCCCGCTGTCTCGGTGGAGATGCTGTTCGCCCCCCGAGGTCGTGTCGTACTGATGTTAATCTTGTCGCCTCGTTGCTATTGTTGTTCTCGTACAGATGTTAATCACGTTGCTGCTGCTACTGTTGTTCTCGTCCCGCCGCCTCGGTGGTATTGTTGATTCTCGTAGCCCCACACTAGTATTGCTTATTCTCGTAGGCACTCGTTGGTGTTGTTTATTCTCGTAGCCCCACGTTGGGCGCCAATTTGCGACGTTTAACTGGTGCCACGAGTTGGTTGCGCCATTTGCGATGGTTGCCCTCTTCTTCTTCTGCCGCGTCGCTGACAGAGCAGAATTCGGCTTGCTCAGTTGGACGGATGCTGTCCCCCGGTAGAGGTGATCTCTTCTCAGGGACCTTGTGGTTTTGTGGTTGTAGGATATAATGCGATGTTTGTCATTCACACGAAACGAAACCAAGGAGTAAAGTTCCACTAAGTATGTTCATTCGGATCACGTCCCTTACTTGAGTCCAAGCGACGGAATAATGGCTGTTGTCTTCCGTGTGATCTCGGGAACATAATTATATCGTCTAACGCCAGTTTAAAATCGCTGCTAACACTTTTTGAGTAAATCACAAACTAAAAAGTGCGAAATCTCCACTTTATCACTTCGATCGGCTTGATGGCTGGGAACTATGTCAGAAACACGATCGGTTCAAAATGCCGAGAAATTTACAACGTACGCGATCGGCTGGAAAGCCGAGAATGGTATGATATACGCGATCGGCACAAGTGCCGGTAATATTATGAGTACACACGCGATCGGCTCACAGGCCGGTAAGATTCTGAGTAAAGACGCGATCGGCTCAAATGCCGGTAAGATTCTGAGTAAACACGCGATCGGCTCACAGGCAGGTAATCTTCTGACGCACACGATCGGCTCACGGCCGGTAGTATTCTGGGGACGCGTCTCGGTACGCCGTTCTTTTAAAAACTAGCTATGATGACGCGCTTACCAGACGCTACTATTGTTTGCTAGCTTCAAACAACGCTACAAGCGCGTTCCTAGACAAGGAAAACCCCCCGCTTCTGAAGCCTATGCTATGCTAAAGTTCAGTAACCTACTTCGCGTCTACTGGTTTTAAATGCGATAGGCGCCTGACAGACTGCTTGAACAAAGTGCCTATTACACGCTTCGCTGATCCCCGACGCGTAGGTTAAACACCTCAAAGAAATAGAGAAATATCTAAAATGAAGCTATACTATGACTTATATAAGAGAAAAAAAATATCTTCCTATCGCTGGACCACCCGACTACAGCTTCAGGATTCATTGCGAATGTTAAAGCCATTCAGAAAGAATTAGCACAATCGGTTGCAATTTGTAGGTTTTACTAATGTATATATGAAAAAACGCATTTCTAGCCCGAGAAACGACGATTTTTCCACTTTTTACAATACACTAGCAAACGCATATATTTCTGGACGCGAACATGAACCTTGGATAGAAATACTTGTGTACACAAGAATTTGACATTTTTTTTAAGAAACTAGAGAAATCCGATGGGATTTGTAGATATTATTCATGTTCATATAGCTTAAAATCTCGCAAAAACCAAATTTTTAGAGAAATTTTGAATGAGTGGAAAATCGAAACGAGAGATAAAATGCGGTTTCATTGTGAATATTAAAGCCATTCAGACTGAATTAGCACAATTGGTTAGAATTTGTAGGTTTTATTAATGTAAATAGGAAAAAACGCATTTCTAGCCCGAGAAACGACGATTTTTTCCACTTTTTACAATACACTAGCAAATGCATATATTTATGGACGCGAACATGAATCTTTGGATAGAAATGCATGTGTACACACGCAATTGACATTTTTTTAAAGAAACTAGAGAAATCCGATGGGATTTGCAGATTATATTCTTGTTTATATAGCTTAAAATCGCGCAAAAATCAAATTTTTAGAGAAATTTTATAAGTGTGGAAAATCGAAATGAGTGATAAAATGAGGTTTCATTGTGAATGTTCAAGCAATTCAGCAAGAATTAGCACAAACGGTTGGAATTTGTAGGTTTTAAAAATGTATATAAAAAACGCATTTCTAGCCCGAGATACGTCGATTTTTCAACTTTTTCAGATGCACTAGCAAACATATAAATATTTATGGACGCGAGCAAGAATCTTTGGATAGATATATACGTGTGTACACACGATTTTGACATTTTTTTTAAGAAACTAGAGAAATCCATTGGTATTTGTAGATTTTATTCATGTTTATATAGCTCTAAATCTCGCAAAAACCAAATTTTTAGAGAAATTTTGTATGAGTGGAAAATCGAAACGATTGATAAAAGGCGGTTTCATTGTGAATGTTGAAGCCATTCAGCAAGAATTAGCACAATCGTTTGGAATTTGAAGGTTTTATTAATGTATATAAGAAAAAACGCATTTCTAGCCAGAGAAAAACGACGATTTTTCCACTTTTTACGATACACTAGCAAACGCATAGATATCTGGTCACGAACGAGAATATTTGGATAGATATACGTGTGTACACATGAATTTGACATTTTTTTTAAGAATCCAGAGATATCCGATGGGATTTGTAGATTTTATTCATGATTATATAGCTTCAAATCTCGCAAAAACAAAATTATTAGACAAATTTTGTATGAGTGGAAAATCGAAACGAGTGATAAAATGCAGTTTCATTGTGAATGTTAAACCCTTTCTGAAAGAATTAGCAAAATCGGTAATAATTTGTAGGTTTTTATTAATGTATATAAGAAAAAACGTATTTGTAGCCCGAGAAACAACGATTTTTCCACTTTTTACAATACACAAGGAAACACATATATTTCTGGAAGCGAACATGAATCTTTGGATAGAAATACGTGTGTACACACGATTTTGACATTTTTTAAGAAACTAGAGAAATCCGATGGGATTTGTAGACTTTATTCATGTTTATATACCTTAACATCTCGCAAAAAAAAACAAAAATTTAGAGAAATTTTGAATGAGTGGAAAATCGAAACGAGTGATAAAGTGCTGTTTCATTGTGAATTTGAAAGCCATTCAGAAAGAATTAGCACAATCGGTTAGAATTTGTAGGTTTTATTAATTTAAGTACGAAAAAACGCATTTCTAGCCCGAGAAACGACGATTTTTCCACTTTTTATAATACACTAGCAAACGCAAATAATTCTGGACGCGAACATGAATCTTTGGATAGAAATATGTGTGTACACACGAATTTGACATTTCTTAAAGAAACTTGAGAAATCCGATGGGATTTGTAAATTTTATTGATGATGATAGAGCTCTAAATCTCGCAAAAACAAAAATTTCAGAGAAATTTTGTAAGAGTGGAAAATCGAAACGAGTGATAAAATTCGGTTTCGTTGTGAATGTTCAAGCCATTCAGCAAGAATTAGTACAATCGGTTGGAATTCGTAGGTTTTGTTAATGTATATAGGAAAAAACGCATTTCTAGCCCGAGAAACGACGATTTTTCCACATTTTACAATACACTAAGTAAACGTATAGATATCTGGTCGGGAACAAGAATATTTGGATAGAAATGCGTGTGTACACATATATTACACATTTTTTTAAGAAACCAGAGAGATCCGATGGGATATGTTGATTTTATTCATGATTATATAGCATAAAATCTCGCAAAACAAATTTTTAGAGAAAATTGAAGTGTGTGGAAAATCGAAACGAGTGATAAAATGCTGTTTCTTTGTGAATGGTAAAGCCATTCAGCAAGAATTAGCACAATGGGTTTCAGTTTGTAGGTTTTATTAATGTATATACGAAAAAACGCGTTTCTAGCCCGTGAAACGACAATCTTTCCACTTCTTACAGTACACTAGCAAACGCATATATCTCTGGACGCGAACACGAATCTTTGGATAGAAATACGTGTGTACACACGAATTTGACCTTTTTTAAAGAAACTAAAGAAATCCGATGGGATTTGTAGATTTTATTCATGTATATATAGCTCTAAATATCGCAAAAACCAAAATATTAGAGAAATTTTGTATGAGTGGTAAATCGAAACGAGTGATAAAATGCTGTTTCATTGTGAATGTTAAACAGATTTAGAGAGAATTAGCACAATCGGTTTCAATTTGTAGGTTTTATTAATGTATATACAAAAAAAAACGCATTTGTAACCAGAGAAACGACGATTTTACGTCTTTTTACGTTACACTGGCAAACGTATAGATATCTGGTCAAGAACAAGAAATTTTGGATAGAAATGCGTATGTACACATGAATTTGACATTATTTATAATAATCCAGGGAGATCCGATGGGACTTGTAGATTTTATTCATGATTATATAGCTTAAATTCTCGCAAAAAACAAAAGTTTAGAGAAATTTTGAATGAATGGTAAAATCGAAACGAGTGATAAAGTGCTGTTTCATTGCCAATTTTAAAGCCATTCAGAAAGAATTAGCACAATCGGTTGGAATTTGTAGACTTTATTAATGTATATACGAAAAAACGCATTTCTAGCCCGAGAAACGACGATTTTTCCACTTTTTACATTCCAGTAGCAAACGCATATATTTCTGAACGCGAACATGAATCTTTGGATAGAAATACTTGTGTACCCACGAATTTGATATTATTTTAAGAAACTAGAGAAATCCGACGGGATTTGTGGCTTTTATCCTTGATTATAGAGCTTAAAGTCTCACAAAAACCAAATTTTTAGAGAAATTTTTTATGAGTGGATTATCGAAAAGAGTGAGAAACTGCGGTTTCATTCTGAATGTTAAAGCCATTCAGCAAGAATTAGCACAATCGGTTGGAATTTGTAGGTTTTATTAATGTATGTACGAAAAAACGCATTTCTAGCAAGCGTGAGGAGACAGGGAGGCTAACGTTACAAAAAATGTGGTCATTATTTCTCCAAAGACTCCAGAAATGGTCGTGGATTCAGAACAGACTCTAAAATTGGTCCAATCTACTTCAGGCAACAAGTTGAGAATAGGCATTAATAACATTAAAAAGATAAGGAATAAAAGTGTTCTATTTGAACTTAGGAATAAAGAAGAATGTAGTGACTTTGTTAGATCTGTTCGGGAACAAAACAAGAACTTAGTGATAAAAATCCCAGAAAAAAAAGAACCCACGAATAATTTTATTTGGCATAGATAGTAGTTTTCCAAATGAAGAACTATTGGAAGCCATTATCGAGCAAAATCCTACCTTAAAGCAGTGCCAGGCCGATTCCAATGAACACGTGATACTGCGTTACATGAAAAATTCACGCAACGGTCAGTCTCAGTTTGCGGTTTTAGAGGTTACACCTAAGTTCTACCGCACCATGATGTCACTAGGAAAGCTATATATTGGCTACATGAGATGCCCGGTGCGAGACCATATTCATGTGGTGCGTTGTCATCAATGCTCCGCTTATGGGCTTTTCTCATCTGCATGCAGCTCTGAAAAGCGGTGTTCGCATTGTGCTGGTTCAAATGACAGAAGTGACTGTGAAAAAACTAAAACGGAGTGCATAAACTGTAAGCGCTACAACAGCAAAATGGAGACCAGAAGAAATTTCAAACCTGTGAACACCGAACACATAGCCACTTCACCTGACTGTCCCGCGTACAAGAAAATTGTAGACATTATTAAGTCGAAAATTAATTATGGCTGAACTTACTATTTTCCAACAGAATGTACATAAATCACTTATTCCTACACAAGAACTTATTCACACGACGGGACTAAACTCTCAGCTATCGAACAATGAAATTAAATTGTTATGTGTTCAGGAACCTAATTATAGGAAAAATAGCATTTCTGGTTTTGGTATTCATAATTTTGTACATTCATACAAGAATGGTTCTGATGGTAACGAAAGCATCCCACGCGCGGCTATAATCACTAGAAATGCTAACATTATACAATTACCTCAGTATTGTTCTTCTGATAGAGTTGTTATATGCTTAGATTTCACTGGTATTGACATATATATTTGTAATATTTATTGTGATCCTGCCTGCGATTTTGACATTGTTTTAAATGATCTTCAAAAAATTTGGCTAGATCTTAGAGATAAACACCTGCTTATACTGGGGGATATCAACGCCAAACATCATGCTTGGGGCAGTCCTATAAATGATAGGAAAGGGATACAGTTCCACGATTTTTGTTGCGCCAATAATCTTACCATATTCAACAAAGGAAACAAACCAACTTACCGTCGAAATAACTGCGCGAGTTTTCTCGACGTAAGTGTGTGTAGTACTGGTGGTCTACTGAATTAACTATACTGAGGAAGAGAGTCTTAGCTAGCTATAGATGCTTTAGAAGATGTAGATGTGACGAGTTACGTAGGAAGTATAAGGATTCATACGACATTATTACAGAAGAATAGAAAAATAAAATCATTCGTGCAAAAATCAATACGTGCAAAAAATTCTGCTCCACACAAACATCACAGAATCCATGGAGTGTAGTATATAAAATTTGCCGCAAACCCGAAAATTTCAATCGTACACTTAAGACTGTTAAAACTGATGATGGTTATACGATCAATGCACACGAAACTGCTACCCACCTGATTAACAACTTCTTCCCTGATGACACGCAGGATTTAAATTTTCATAAACATGTACGGTATCTTACTGAACTAACTCCGCGTACAGAAGATGAAAGAGAGTTCACGTACGAAGAAGTGAATAGCGTCATCAATAAATTAGATGACAGGAAAGCCCCGGGATTAGATGCACTGTCAGCAAACATAGTTAAGAATGTTCATAATTGTTGTCCTGACTTATTTGTAAATATTTTTAATAAGTGTTTGGAACTGCACACATTTCCTGACCATTGGAAAATTGCTGCTGTAAGAATAATTTCAAAACCACATTGCATTGACAAACTAACAGCTAGTGCCTTTCGACCAATCTGCCTACTACCTGTGATGGGAAAAGTCTTTGAAAAGTTGATCATTGACAGGATTATGTATCATATGCACTCAAATAAGCTTTTAAATACAAACCAGTATGGATTCATCCCCCAAAAATCCACAGAAGATGCCGTGCTTAATGTGGTTAACTGGGCTAAAGAGGTATTGGCAAACAAACAGATCGGACTACTGATATCTCTGGATATCAAAGGTGCTTTTGATAATGCCTAGTGGCCCATGATTTTGTTACAACTTAAGAGAAAAGAATGTCCCAGAAACTTATACAAGCTAATCAAAAATTATTTCTGTAATCGCAAAGCACAACTCACATTAGGATTGAAGACTGTATCTAAACATATTACCAAAGGTTGTCCTCAAGGCTCAGTCTGTAATCCCGGACTCTGGGTAATCCTGTATGATGGTTTGTTGCAAATAGATTTGCCAGTAAACTGCAACATTATTGCATATGCGGATGATGCTTTCATATTGATAAAGGGAGAAGATGTACAAACCATAACAGAAAAAGCTAATTCAACTTTGTAGATCGTTTCGAAATGGGGTATTAACAACAAACTTCACTTTAATCCTCACAAAACAACGGCCATGTTAGTCACTAAGAAAAAGAATGTGGATGTCCCGTTAATAAAGTTTAACAGCGAATACATTCAAACAGTGAGTCACTTCACTTACCTAGGTGTTGTAATTGATAGTCGTATGCTATTCAGACTACACTTCGATAATCTGGCTAAGAAAGCCAGTAAATTTCATTCATCACTAGTTACGGCTGCTAAACCAACTTGGGGACTAAACTCTGATATTTTACGTATTATTTATCATGGAGCATTTGAACCTTCAATACTCTACTGTACTTCGGCTCTTCGAAACATTCTAGATAAAAAATGGGCTCAGAAAAAATTACTACAGATTCAACGTGGATTCATTTTACGCATCACACAGGCTTTTCGAACTATCTCAACAGATGCAGCTCTAATTATAGCAGGCATAGCACCACTCTATTTAACTGCCATTGCAAGAACTGAGCTCCTTAGTTATAAACAGGGTAAATTATTTTTTGACGAAGGTGTTCAATACGAAATTGAACAAAGAGCTAATTTTCTGTCAGTGGGTCATCCAAGAAATCATCTCCATCTTGTTAATTCAAGATGCCTTTACAAGCACGATGTGTATATATACACAGATGGTTCTCGAACACAGGGAGAAGATGGCAAGAGCTTTGTAGGTTGTGCTTTTACCGCTTTTAATAATGGTACAGAAATATTTTACTCTAAATACCGATTAGCACCAGTATGCAGTGTGTACCAAGCTGAACTATTTGCCATACTTCAAGCAATAAGATGGAGTACTATCAACAAAACGAACTCCTGCATACTATCTGATTCACAAGCAGCACTTCTGTCGGTTAGAAACAATAGGAATCTTCACCCCATTGCTTTGGATATAAGGTCTGAATTTAAAAATTACAATAATCACATATGCCTATCCTGGGTTAGAGGACACACAGGTATTGTAGGCAATGAACGAGCAGACGAACTTGCGAAAGAAGCTGCTTCCGCAGACATACCCTATTCATACATAAAGTGCCCAATCTCATGTATCAAATGTAAAATGAAAGAACATATTACTTCTAATTGGAATTCACACTGGTCTGCAACTGATAAAGGTTCAGTCACCAAAAACCTATTTTTTCCTCAGGTATATGATCGACTGAAATGCAAAATTTACTCTCCAAACTTTATTAGTACACAATTTATATCAGGTCATGGTAAATTTGAAGCTTATTTTGAACGATTCAAAATTAAGACTGGAGAAGAATCGATGTGCTCGTGTGGTGATATTCAGTCGGTTGAACATCTACTGTTTGAATGTCCTATATTTTACATGCAAACACAATACCTTACTGTCCATGCTCTAAACTGTAAAATAACCTATGATCAACCAATATGCACTGTTTTTCAAAAGCACTGTTGCTACAAACGCTTCGTCAAATTCATACATCTTATATATTCAAGGCTATAATTTCAGAGCTTATTTTGAACGATTCAAAATTAAGACTGGAGAAGAATCGATGTGCTCGTGTGGTGATATTCAGTCGGTTGAACATCTACTGTTTGAATGTCCTATATTTTACATGCAAAGACAATACCTTACTGTCCATGCTCTAAACTGTAAAATAACCTATGAGCAACCAATATGTACTGTTTTTCAAAAGCACTGTTGCTACGAACGCTTCGTCAAATTCATACATCTTATATATTCAAGGCTATAATTTCATCTTTATCATCATGATAATCCAAAACATGTATTAGACCATGTGGTTTGTTACGGTCTCACATCAGTCCAACTCTTAGCTGGGCGACCAACGAATTTTCTTTCACGAGGAGCGTACTGCAGAATTGTTTCGGTATGAGTGTTCTATCCATTCTTTTGAAATGATTAACATATTGTAATATTGATTCGACTTTTAGTTATTTCAGGATACGATAACTACCCTATATTATATGTTATTCTTGTTTAGTTTGTACCCGATGTTAAATAGTTACACGCTAATGTAAGTTTACTCGGCTGGTGGACAAGCGTACTTGGAACAAGATCTGTTTTAAAGTCATAATTGATTTTCAGGGTGTAATTAAACCAAATTCGATTTCACAAATATCAGTGTTGTTCTATGTACTTCTGAACTTTACTAAGCCTTTTATTTACGATCAGTTGGTGCGCCAGTATTAGTCTACATTACCTTGCCAGATCGAGTTTCAGCTTTACGAATATTTAATTTTAAGGATAAAAGCTAAAGGAAAATTTGTATTTGTATTCAATTAATTGATTCTTTTCAAATTGTTTGTTTCATTTAAATGCGATGAATATTAAGTAAATAATATACCAATTATTTCAGGTAAGATGAAAGTACCTCGAGAATATGCCAATACACTGTATTTCAACACTACAGTTAACAGGCCTATTTGGTCTCTTGATATTTGACTTAGCCTCTAGCGTGTAAATTAAAATAAAAGTTATTTACTTAGCTAAATCTGAATACTAATTTTATATATATCAATACTATTCTTGTATTATTTATATTACTAAGTGCGCTTTGTAACTGCCGATAATACTGAATGTAGCTGAAGTAGGGTGGTTAGTTAAATGGGTAGGGAAATCAAGTAGTACTCGAGAAAGTTGATATCACCTGAAGCATTATTGTTATAACATTAAAATATTAAGTTATTTTCAAAATAAGCATTAATTCTGAGCCACTACATGGACTTGTAATACATTTAATTATAACTAATATATTTCATTAAATATAACACATATTCACGCGAGAGCGTTATAGCTTGAAGCTGGGGGACCGGATGCTATACAACCCAAGTGACATGTTCGTATTTTATCGCTTTTTAGAAATTTGAAGAGTAATGAAGAGCAGATAAGTAAGTACGTTGAAATATTTAACGGATAATTACATAACTGATTTCTGGCACAATTTCCATATTCATCTATGACTATAGGCTATGTCTTACCTTATATCTTGACTGTGGTGGTAGCACTAATACTTGTAGCAGTACTGATGATAAAGAAATATTATTAGTACGGTTCGAATAAAGTAAATATCAGTATAGGCATCCTTGGTCCGTAAGTTTTGTTTACAAATATTAACTGCAGGGAAGAGCGCCCCCCACCCCCTAGCTAAAACATAAGTGAATGGACAATACAGACCTAGTTGACGTTTGTAAACAAAACCCACGGACCAAGGATGCCTATCCTGATACAGCTACTTTATCCGAACCGTAATATGATGTAATGGAACGCGCGGTAGCGTCGCGGTTAAGAAGTAATGCCCCAAACCAGAAGATCGCGGGTTCAAATCCCGACGGCGGCGTCATGAACTTTCGTCAATAACGTAATCCTTCCCGCCGAACTATGGCTCTGGGCTGACTTAGTCACTGAAAGAAATGAGTACCAGGAGTATTTCTCTGGGGACAAAAGCGATAAAAGTGGCTGGAACGTAGTACTGACATCCTATTCCCATTTACTACCAGTATATGTCCAGGTGGTAGCCTCAATCAAAGGCGTTTTAATTATAGATCTAGATACACAATTGGCGCTGGTGTGCTGTACAGATCAGAGTCCGTGGATATACGGGACATCATTTTGTTTTTAGTAACATTTTTAATATTAACCTGGCTATACCTTTAGAGAACAGGAAACACCGTTTTCTACCCCCTTCCACGACTGTAGTTCGATGATACTGGCGTAAAACACAAACAAATCACTTTACTAGGTATAGAAGGGAAGAAAAGTAGTTCACCCATTTACGTAAACTAGGAAATATCGCGATTTTGAGTTTGATAATTTTCATTACTGCCGAGGTAGAAGAACAGATCGAGAACGCTCTCAAAACTATAATGAAAGCCACGAAATAAATGGTTACCTGAAACGAGACATGCAGGACGAGATACATAAAGCGATGAGTCGCATTAAAATATGCTTTGCATCATTGAAAGATATGCTAAATGACAATATAAAGGGAAATAGCACACCACAAGGTAAGGTTAAGGAACAAACGCACACAGCACATAAGATAGAAGAGAGAAGCGTTGTGGGACAAGCGGCGCCATCAACCGGCGAAACGCACGAAACCACAAGCACCAACCAACAACAAGTGACACCTGGCGGACCGGAGCTAAATTTAGTCGACACGCAAGAGCCAAGCAAGATCAAGGAGGATAGCCGCGGAAACCTAAGTGACAACCAGAGCCTAGACACACCTACCGACCAAACGCAGAAGACTTGCAAAAACACAGAAATTGAAAAACGAATCTCGGAACCGCCAGATTAAAATTGCAATAGAAAACCTTTCAAACAACATCAAAAATATGATAAGAGACAAAATTAATAATGCTACGCAGCAGGGTCCAGAACCACAACACCAACCCACGGCAATACAGCTAGAAGCTTCCTTTGAAGCTGAAAGAACATGGAGAGAGACGAAGACAATGAGGGCTTCACCAGAGTACAGGGAAGAAGACGCAGGGAAAGGCAGACTCAAGAAGGCAACACGGAGAGAGAGGAAATCGACAGCAATCCGACAACTGAAAACCACACGGAAGTAAGGGGTCGGTACGACACGAGGGCAGGACACTACCACACGCAAACAAACCAGAGAGACCGACATCCCAGAAATCTACAAGCCGCCAGCAGAGCGCCCTCTCCCGTATCGAAAATAGGAAGAGGGGGAAAGACAAGCAGACTGAAATCCGCAGCGAAACTATACTGGCTCTTTCTAGGTCGCCTGGATGAGAGGACCACAGCCGAAGAAATCACAGAGCACCTGAAAGAGAAAGGCATCACGGACGTAAAGGAATGCGTGAAAACACCAGAGGAAGAAACAAGTGTTTCAAACTGGCAGTCGACGAGAACATCAAAGACGAAGTTGAGAAAGAGGAGTTATAGCCGGAAGGAGTAATCTTCCGACCTTTCCAATTCCGCAACTGACTACACAAAAAGAAGAAAAACGACGTCAAAATCACCCTATGGAACGTGGAAGGTCTAAAATACTTACTAAACATTCTACCAGACGAAACAATATTCAACAGCGACATTCTCATACTCTACGAAACCTTCCTGCAAGAACCTCGGAATATAAACGGATTCCACGCAGCACATGTCCTGGCCAAAGTAGGACCAGAAGGAAGACCATCTGGTGGAGTATCGTGCTACTACAACCGAGACCTAGGGCAAGCAAAGAACGTAGAGACAAGAGAAAACACCGTAATAATACAGCTAAATAATCTACAAATCGCAGGAATCTATATAAGACCCCAGTCCTCAGCAGACGAAGTAATAGAAATCATCATGACCGCACAGGACCAGATTGACCCAGAGATTCCAACCCTGCTGGCAGGAGATCTAAGCTGTCGAATAGACAGGCCGAACAGCAAATCAGAGGCCTTTCTAGAACTCATGGAAGAGGAAGGTTTTACCCTCATCAACGAAGCACAAAACAAGACTTACATCTCCCACAACGTCTCTAGTACCATAAACCTTGTATTCCATCGCGGAAACGAGATAAAATGCCGAAGCATAACAACCACCACAGTATCAGCAAGCACTCCCATACGGAAACATCTCCCGGTAAGGGCAGAATTCCAGATAACATCAATAAAGAGGGACAAGCAAAATGAACAGCAATGGACCCAAGAAAAATCATCCCCGAACTACTAGTACAGAACACGAACGAGGAAGAAATACTGAACACAATAGAAAGAGGCAACATAGAAGATGCACTGAGAAACCTAACTAAATCCTTGATGCAGTCAACGCCCCCTCAACCGACAAAGAGGAAAAGCAAACCTTGGTTTGACAGTGAATGTTACACAACACGGAATTTGGTCCTTGAAAAGCTTCACGAGATGAAAAAGACAAACAAAAACTATGAAAACCTAAGACTCGGCTATATGCATATAAAGATAAAATACAACTCGCTCCTGAAAGCAAAGAAGCAAGAATACACCCAGATCAAGGAAGAAGAATTACTTCGAGAAGCAGAAATAAAACCCTATAGAGTCCTGGAACCACGGAGAACCAACGTCACCCCAAGTATCGCAATGACAGTGTGGGAGAGACATTTCGCAGATCTACTCCAAAAGAAGAACTCTCACTATCATACCGAAGGACGCAACTCCTTAACTGCAAACGAAAGAATTACAGAAGAAGAAGTATGGCAGGCGATCGAAAGAAGCAAACCCCGTAAGGCAGCCGGACCAGACAATATCTCGAACTTACTGCTGAAAGGAGCAATGATATATACTGGCAAGATATGGGCAGCCATATACAACAAGTGCCTACAAACCTCGGAGATCCCCACGATATGGAGAGAATCAACTGTCAAAGTGATCTACAAAGGAAAAGGACCGCAGAACACACCGCAATCCTACAGAGGAATCGCATTGGACTGTGCACCATTCAAGATAATGAACAACATTATACTCAAAAAGATCCATGACAGCATAATGACAGTGATGCCCCTAGAACAGCGGTTCCCAAACTTTTCCAGCCACGGAGCCCTTTTTGAAGCAAAAGTTTCTCGTGGAGCCCCAAGAAATGTTTACTTTTTAGTTTTATCTGTCTACGTTGTATGAAGCATATTTCACACGATACATAAATGTAAGTATGAATATATATATATATATATATATATATATATATATATATATATATATATTAATAAAGGAAACAATAGTAAAAAAGTACTGGATATAATTTATTTAAATCTACAAAATGATATTAACAAGTAGTTAAGATATTCAAAAAATGTTACAATGTCACATGTACACCCGAAGTTAATGTGAAGAATGTGCCTGTTTCTTGCGACAGAGTTTGTCAATGTCCGGTGTCATAGAAGTCAGTTGAAGACGTATATCGTCTTCTGTGTCCAAACAAGTTCGATATTTTGTTTTTGTAGCCTTATACCTCGAAAAGGTCGGTACACAGTACCAAAAGGCAGTGAGAGAAATTGAGCTTTTGAACTTAATATCAAAAGATCCTCCCTTAACTTAGCCCAAAATTCGGGAAATGTTTTGCTTTTAAATTATGCCTGACAGTGGCTGTTCGAAACCATGACTATAAGGACCTCATATCTGAAATAGTGAGGGCTGCTGGTTTTGACATTACTGGAAATGGATCTAGAATCCACTCATGTTTCTTTAGAATGGATTACTGAGTGTCCCTTGGAAAGTATGAATTGATATTTTGAAGCAAATTGTCACGCTGTTCTTTCATTATTGCTATGAATGAGACATTCATTGTTATGTTATTTTCTTCTATAAAGTTTGAAGTCAATGAGAAACGTAAGATCCTTATTGTCGACGCTTTCTATGTAGGACGCTATCTTTTTCTTTAGTGCGACAATTTCGTCATCAGCATCGAATATAGTCTTCCGTTTACCTTGTATGTACGTGCTGAATTCATTTTTGAAAAATGTCTGCCAAGTAACATAATTTGTACAACCATTCCTGATCATTCAAATAATCTATTAGCAAACTGTTCTGGTACTTCAAAAGTGAAGAGACTTCCGTTCGAAGTTCATGTAATCGGGACAACGCTTTACCGCGCTACAACCATCACACTTCTGTGCAGTGGCGGCTCGTGAACTTGTGGATTGGGAGAGCGGCAGTAGATTTTGGTACATATAAATTTCACTTCTTGATACCATTACTAATAAGTATAGGATAAAAATAAATGCACTACATATCGAAAAACCAAAAGTTCCTGACTTAGTTTGGAGATATCTGTAGCATCATTTGCTTAAAAAAAATTAATACCATCGATTTGAGTCTGAATTTCAGATCGGCAGACACTCAACTTGCAATCTACCAGTGCATTCTGAATTGTCTTAGAATTACCTTTAAACAGTGACATGTTCCAAATGATTTTTTGAGAGGCTCGATTAGATTACTCACGAACTGTAGCAACCCACGAAATACAGGTTCTTCGAATCATTTTTTCGTCATGTCCCCTAAGGGGAAGTTCATATTGGCTACAAAATTTGATACAATCAATATTTTTTTTAATAATTCCACGATTTTCTCTCACTTCTTGATTATGTTTGAGAATGTTTGTTCTGTTCGTTTCACTTAATTGCACAGCAATATTAGTTTTGCCTAACATAGCCAATGAAACAACATTTTTCAGATGAGACTGCGAAGATTCGTGCATTTTGCTTTTTAGGGGCAAATATTCTAAGTGTGTCACACCACTCCTAGTCCATGCAGCATCACCACCGAAGAGGAGGCAAGGAAAACAAAATACAGATTTTTTTGTTCACACCCACGTAACCACAAATGCTTAGCGTAAATTTCATCGTTATACTGCCTTACATATATGTACTATTTCGGTTGGATGAAGCTCGAGTAAGATTTAAATCGGGTAGCGGACGACCCTTTAATTTCACTTCATTACATCAATGTTCTCCGCAAGGGAAAGTTGAGAAAAATAAAATTAATATTCTGTAATTCACACACTCTCATGCTTGCAAATTTGCACCGGTTAAGTTACGGCACTAAGACGACACACCAAAGCAACGACTGGTGGTCAACAATTTTCTAAAACTGGAAAAGAAGTCTCTTTCGTATTTTACGTGCTATGTCAAAAGGATTCTATTCGTGCAATCATTTTGAGTTAAGGCAAATATTAGGTTCTTCTGGATGCTGGATATATACGTAATAATAAGGCAAAAGAGAATATTAATTTCGTTATATTAACTCGATAAGATTTTTACAACAATAAGTATGTGAAAAGAAAATAACAATTTTGTCATTAAGTTTCAAGGGAATAGAGAATCCATTTGACGTAGCATTATAATAGCGGTATGGGAGGGGAGGAAACATCTTCCCTTGTGGCCTGGCTCTGCAAGCCACTGCAGCGAAATATGGGTTTTAAACAGCGGCAGTTTCCCTCTGCTTCCCTTCACCTCTCTACCCCCTGACCTACAAGACACACTCTCTTACGAGCTGTCCCACGCTGCAGATCCCAGGATGACTTTGAATGCAGTGTCAATTCCAATACAGTCGACGCGCAAAAAGATGATGCATAAGATAATAGTACATATTCCCGGCCAGATGAAATATAAAGCAATTTACTAATAAAAGCTGTAACAATTCTTCTACAAATTAAAATAAATATTATTTTTATTTTCCTGCCAAAGCAGGGAGTGCTGCAGCTCCGCAGCTCTTATGGACGGGCCGCCCCTGCTTCTGTGTGTAATATTACTAACACTGACTTGTGTATACTACCCATACATTCACACAGGATTTTAAGTAGTCTACACTGCTTTAATAACGCTAGCATTTTTTCGTTGCGAGGGCGTGTTGGTGTAGTACACAGTGACCATTTGTGCAGTTTTTAAAACTTTCTTGATCCTTGCAATGGCGCCAGGAACAGGACCTACCATGGCCTTTGCGCTATCTGTGCACACGTCAATGCAATTGTCCCAAGGTATCGAGTTTTCAATGAAGAAGGAAAAAAATTCAGTATCGCTTGTAGAGGATGGCAATGGCTGCAGAACAAAATATTTCATGAAAAACCTGAAAATTCATATCGCACAAACATCATTAACATAGCTAATCCGGCAAAGACGTAACGAAAATTTCGTTTAACTGATACGGGAAATCATGATATTTTGACGTCTTTTCATATATTCTGGATTCGATTATGCACAGTGTTATTCGATAAGGGCACACTGGAAATCAAGTTTTGCAGTTTTATCATCCACCATGCACTTCACTATCTTCACTAATAGTGGTTTCATAAGAGTTTCAGCAAGGGTGAGGTTTACCAGCAAGAGCCTGGTCATGACTAACCAAGTACGACGTTTTCAGTGCTTTCTCGTTGTTTGTTTTTACACGAGGTGAAATTTTGTCTGAACTGCATGGAGTTAGTCACTTTTTCTTTCGAAGTAGTCTGCAGTTTTATTTGTGAATTTTTGAATTGAGAAATGCCGTCTGAGTTTGGCAGGGAACATAGAACTATTGGGAAAAACTTTGTTACATATTACACACTGTGGACGTTCATCAGCAAACTCAGTGAATCCCATGTCCAAATATAAATCACAATGTTTTCGTTTGTTACTTTCAATACCTCTACATTAGTCATCGTAAACTCTGAGACGGAATAATGTTCAACAGATTCCGAACTCAATTCCCAGGAATTCGCACTATCTTCTTTGCAAGTAAGGTTATAGCTGTTGTTATCCCCCTTTGACTGAGCACAGGTTGATGGCTAATGACTCTTAGGTCTTAGGGAGCCCGTCTTAAGTCACAGTTCTGGTTCAACGAAAGTTCAGCTAACACATGTGCTATCAAATTAACATGCAGATATACAATACATATATTTTTTGAGATAACGTAACAGTCAATAGATTGTAGATTTCACGTACCATGAATAACAAATTCTGCCTGCCCAGTATATAAAAAATAAAATAAATTTCGAGAATCATTGAGTACTTGGCAAGCAAGAAAGATCGAGATTGTTCCAGTGACGAGTAGATCTAATATTAATGCTTTCATGTAGCAAGAAGAACGCAAACTACTTTCTCAGAAAGTATTTTTTGCTTGATGGAAGTAGTTTCCCTTTTCCCGCTAGAGACTAGATGGAAGCAGCAATTTTTGTCATCTTCATAACTTCCGTGGACGGAGCCCCTGAGAATTATTCGCGGAGCCCTAAGGGCTCCGCGGAGCACACTTTGGGAACCGCTGCCCTAGAACAACACGGCTTCATCCCCGGAAGATCAACCATACAAGCAGCGGGACATGTACTCCAAGCTATAAGCGGAGCCCTGTCCAGACCCAAAGGCCACGCATATGCAGCTTTCGTTGACTACAAGCAAGCTTTCGACGGAGTAAACAGAAGAAAAATTCTGGAAAAACTACAACCAGTACTCGGCGCAGAAAGTCAGATCTTCAAGCTCATAGCAAGCATCCTCCGTGAAAACACAATCAGAATTCACGATGGACTAACCCAATCCAAAGGAATCCAGCAAACGAACGGAGTACTGCAGGGAGACCCTATAAGCCCCATTATGTTCAACGTACTTACGCACGACGTGATACAAAGGATATAAACAGAGGAAGTGAGGATGTGGCTATATGCCAATGACATGACCCTGATATCGGAAAGTAGAGAACCCTTGCAAGAAGCCATCAACAAACTGGAAGAATGGTCTCAGGAAAATGACCTAGACATAAACAGGGACAAGACGAAAGTCATGAAATTCAGAAGAGGAGGACCCTTGGCACACACCGAAAGATTAAAAGAACTGGAAATATTCAAAAGCTACAAATACCTTGGACTTACACTACAAGTGACAGGCCACACCTTTTCTAAGCACATCGAAGACAGAGCAGTAAGAGCAATGAAAGCGACCTTCGAGATAAAGAAACTGAGCTACTATCCGTCACGAGAGCCCTGAGGCTTTTCAACTTCAAGATTGCACCCAATGCCACATACGGAATACAACTTATATGGAACCACCTCACATACTCCAATCTCAAACGGCTGGAGAGAGTCAAAGCAGCCTACCTGAAAAGAATGCTCTGCATCTCAAAATACACGCAAAGCAGAATAGCATATATCTTAGCAGACACAACCTACTTCATAGAGGACATGATGGCAACTCACAGCCTGGTACCAACACCACAAAGCACCAGATTCTTGGAAGACAGGCGACAAAAAGCAACAGACATTAACCATAGACTCCTCAGCACCCCAGTGATGACAAACAGCGAATGGAAGGAAGTCAACTACCACCTGCGCCAACTATACACGAGAGTAGCAGCCCATGGACTACATCACCGAATATGTCTAACCAAGGGATACCACAGCCCCACCGACGGATGACAGTGCACCATATGTGGACGACCCTGCGATACGTATCACATTATCGAATGCAAAGAAAGAACATTGACACAATCCCACTATGCAAACAATGCTAACTTTACTTAATCGTACTTATGTACACAGTGTGTTTAATAAATATATTATTATAATTTTCATTAGGTTTTTGTTTAATCAAAATACAGGACTGTATTAACAATAAGTGTTTTTATTCACAAACTGAGTTATCCATGCGAACGTATTCATTATGTAGTGTACATTATACTGTCTACAGCACATTAGCGTACAATATAGAGAATGAATTTAAATTGAAAAATAATCAAAATATGGATATTTAAACACATTTTTAAAAATGGTGGCCGTTCTTTTCGATACAGGCTTCAGTTCTTTTGTGCATATTATTGCACTATAGATTATTGCATCTAATTCCAATTGCCAGTTTCGTCCTTCGTACTAGTAACTCATGTTGAAAGAATTCTGCACATACTCTATAAAAGAGTACCTTACGTACAGTAAATTCAAACTTCACTTCTGCCCGAACCGCACAGATAAAATTACTCAGACATGCTATCTATTGTCCGTCCAAGTGGTTATACCGCAGGATCTTAAAAAGGGAGGAAATCACGTGACAGTTAATTACTTAACGAGGCCCTTTTATTTAAGTTATTTTAAACAGTTGTATAATATAACGTGAACGTCCAATTCCTAACAGAAATTAATGTTTTCAGAAAAGAGCTAAGACAGCCCAGCTTTTACAGAGGGGCGTGCAGAAGCAAGTGGGGAGAAATCGGGATGCGACGTAGGCAAACGGACAGTACCTGTGCGAAAATATGATTCAATATTGACAGCTCTTTCGTCACTGGCAAACCCGAACATATTTCTGGAACGTACTATACTCACTAACTCAGTGCTCTTTGCTATATGCGGCCTTGGTTCTGTGTGGAGGACAGTTGGAACTTCATTAGTAGAAGGGGTGGAAGTGAAGTACATTCAAAAACTCAGGTACAATAAAAATTGAAGTAAAAATAAAATGATGTCCCTGCACAAAGTACCGCAATTCTTTTCGCTGGTAAATGCGCTCTGCAGTATACAGTTGTATAGGGAAAGAATGTAATGTAAGTGCGAAAACATGTTTGTGTAGATTGGAAAATACGAAGGCGGTAGAAACTAGAAACCCTCTTAAGTGTAGACTGATATAAAATTTCAGTGATCTAAACTATTATAGGTAGATCTCTGAAATTTTGTCCTGCTGCATATAAATAATCTATGCACAAGGTTTAATCTAATTTGGTACAGATATGTACGAATTATTAACAATTTTGTGATTTTAAATTGTGTAAAATTAGGTTTCCAAAAATTGCTGTAAATTTGGCCTGAATTTTTGTCTACATATTTGTCAGACCTTCAGAAACAATACTTGTTATACAATTTTGCTTTTTATTTTACTAAAAAGTAATTTAAAATATTCACTTCACTAAAATGTAAAAACAGAAAAAAATTCAACTCGAGCATAAAAAATTAGTATTAAAACACCTATTATTTATATTCTGGCTGATATATATATATAAAACCAGGCAGTACATCTCCCTTGACGATATGTGTCAGAGGAAGAACAATAAAATTGTTTGTATGCATCTGAAGTCTGATTAGTGGAATGTATCGCTAATCGGCGAAGAATGCATTGGAGGAGGGAAAGGAACTGGCCACCTACCCCATTATCTCCTGGTCTAGTTGTCTAGATGCCTTATTGGTGTTACTTATGAGAGTTAAACCTGTCTTCAGACAAGTGACTAAGCAAGAACAAAAAAAATATATATGAGTGTTAGGTATAATCCTGATAGTAAGTTTTGTTAACATATTCAAGAATCTCTACAAAAAATCATGCATGTAGTACAAAATTTGTAGAAAGAGTAGCATTTTTAGCAATGCAAAATTTACAGAAAATTAAAGTGGAGAAAATTTACTTCAAATTTGGGATGATAATAATGAACCAGGTCTCTGTCTTTTTTATTTTCTAGGCATTTTGAAATACATAGACCTAGCATATTATATGCAGAAGTTCTCTTATATACACTGCCACGCTGTGCACACCTAACCTATACTAGTAAATAAAGATGACGACTGAAAAAACTATTTAAACTTAAGAAAATACTATACTAGATAAATATTACTTACAAATCACTATAGACTGTAGACACTATTATAACACTAACAATGAAACTGTTTGAAACTTGCAAATATTTCTTGTATCACAAACAAAAACCAAGCATGGAAAACACGTTGTTATGGCTACTAGCAACAAGTGGAATTTTCCTTTAGACAAGAGTTGTGCTCTCCTTTGTAACTGAATATCTTTCAAAGGAAAGCAGCCTTTGAAGTAACATACATTGGATTCTATGAAGAACTACTTCGAGAAGTCGAGAAGCTACACTGGTTCAATCGGAAATCTAATATAATAAATAATGTATGAAAAACAGCGTAATTTCCAAAATGGTGGAAGAATTCAGAGTAGAGGGCGTGGACGGAGCACCTAAATTACCAGTCAAAGCGCGCAGCCTTTTAAAAATGTGACCATAAATAGCTGATAGACCAGTTGTATGGCCATGAAAATTGGCAGAGGGCATCTTTAGACTATAAATAAATTTAAAAAAAATAAAAACAAAGAATCGATTTTTTTTTGACTAAGCATGACAAAATCTCACATCATTGTATCCTTGGGGACATTATACTGAAATTACTAACTTCCATATTTTTAAAGCTAAATTCACAAAATATTTATCAATAGTATATCTGGTTAATAATAACACATGTATAAAATTTCGTCTCTCTAAGATTAGTGGTTTGCATTTTATTAATAACTTCATAAAATATTGTATAGCTTTATGCAAAAGTCCCTTGAGCCACAATTTACATTATTTTCAATTAACATCCACTTATATTATTCTTTATATACATTGGAACAAACATTAGGGGAGAGTCGGGTAGTATCGGACATCGGGTAGTATCGGACAGTGCGTTTCTTTCATCTACCACCACATGGTAGTACTTGAATGACATGGTTACGTTTCTCTATGCGACATCACAGAAACGTAACCATGTCAATCAGGTACTGTCATCGTGTGGTAGATGAAAGAAACTCACTGTCCGATATTACCCGATGTCCGATACTACCCGACTCTCCCCTACTCTTGGAATTTTTCTGCACAGTGAATGACTAGTTTATGACTTAATTTTTTTTTTATTTTATAATAAAAAATTCTAGTAATTTACTGATTAATTTTATAGCAAAACCCCATAGTTAACTTTGATTCCATGTATAAGTGAATATCACTTAAGAATAATGTCAATTGTATTGCAAGCGACTTTTTATAAAGCGATTCTATATTTTAATAAAGTGATTAATAAAATGCAAACCACGTATCATAGACAGATATACCAGTGATCAAAATTTGGTGAATCTAGCTTCGTATGTATGGTAGTTATTGATTAAATTTCATTGTTGTGAAGTCTTAAAACTAAGGGACTTCGAGAAATTTCAGTATAGTGTCCTCTTATATGCGGAGGCCGGAGAGTTTGTACGAGAAATGCAGTTGGAAATGTCTAGATTTATTATTTTTTTACTTGCAACATTGTTGTTTTCATTTGTTACTTGTAATTTATTAAGTTCATGTTGCTATAATACCTATAACTGTGATGTGCATGAAGGAGTGTGTTGAACACTTAAATGTGTATTTATGCTGTAATAATTATTAAATGATATTTTTATACATTAGTATGTTGACTGGCAATATTGTTCTAAAATGTAAGCAGATTCTTTAGAAGCTTTTGCTCTTCAAATTAAAAATATCTGAGTTTTACTTTAACTGTTCCTATCCTAAGCGTGCTAAAAAGGAATATCAATGGCGGCCGAATCGGTGATTGCTTGTATGCATCTGCTATATCCACGGACAATGGTACAGATTTGAAACCTCTCGCGCAGGTTCGCATGACTCCTCGTTTCGGGAGCACAAATGGTTGTTTGTATGTATAAAGAGTTCGTAGTTAAAAAAATACCATTGGGTATAAAGGCGTCTTCTTATCGGATATCTCCCCTCTTTGTAATATAACTAAGGTAACATATTTACATATTATTTCCTACCGTGTACAAAACATCAGAAGTAACAGTAAATCTAAAAATTATAACTAAGCAATTTTCTCATCAGAAGTAATTGCTAAATTATTATAATTTGGTTTAAGAGACCATTACTTGCTTTGAGTCATCTGATGATTCATATATTTTCAAGATTGAGTTAATAAAACTATTTGTTGAAATACTTCCGATTATTGCTTCAAATATAAGTGCTTATATTGCTCATATAGAATTACAGCATGTACTAATTTATACGTATTACCAATAACCGAATACATGGAATACTTTTGTACACGTTAGTTAATGTGTAGATAACTTATTTAAGTTTTAATACAAAGAGGGAGGGATGTCCACTATGAAGACGCCTATATAAACTTAATCAGTACTTTACTTCACCACCCACCTCACAACCTGATAAACAACAAAAACTTAACACCATGAATACTCTCTTAGCCATTCCTCTTCCTGTTCGCGAAAAGTTTTTCTTCTCTAATATTACAGACACCAAAGTTAAGCAGGTTCTTAAAAGCACTAGATCTACAGCGCAAGGCTCTGGCAACATAAACATTGTTTTTATTAATAAATTAATCGATATCGTGCTTCCTGTGATAACACATATTTTTAATTCTTCCATCATTACTTCTATGGAAAACGGCTTTAGTGCTTCCAATACCTAAAGTAAACACACCTACATCTCCTAAAGACTATCGGCAAATCTGCATTCTTCCCGTTCTATCAAAGGCTCTTGAACGTATTCTCCATTAGCATTAAGCAAATATCTGACTGAATTTAATATTATCGACCCCTTCCAATCTGGGTTCAGAAGCGGGTATAGTACTTCCACGGCTTTATTGAATTTAACTGAAGATATACGAGAGGCTATGGATAAACGACTAGCAACAATATTAATTTTACTGGATTATAGCAAATCATTTGACTCTGTTGACATGGATCTACTATTAACTAAACTTCGAGTGTTAAATTTTTCTGACAGCGCTATCACCTGGATGCACTCCTACCTCACTGGCCGCCAGCAGCGTGTTGTCTTTAATAATCGGTTCTCCTCTGGCAGATAGTAGAGTCAGGATTTCCCCATGGTTCGGTATTGGGTCCATTGCTTTTCTGTCTATAATGATATTGCCAAGTCATTTAAATATTGCAGATATCATATTTATGCAGATGACGTTCAATTATACATTTCCGCCAGTCCTGATAGACTAAGTGACTGTATTAATAGACTCAATAAAGATTTAAAATCCGTTTCATCTTGGTCTCAACAATTCAGACTTAACTCAAATACAGATAAATCACAGGCTATCTTATTTTCGAATAAAAGGTTAATCCCCGATATTAATAAGTTGAACCTTCCTCCTGTGACTCTGAATAAAGCGATCATTCCATTCAGTTCAACTGTAAAAAACCTGGGAGTTCATTTTGAATCTAACCTTACCTGGGATACGCATATCAAACACACAAGCAAGAAAGTATTTTTCACTCTTCACTCATTAAAAAGATTGCACCACTATCCAGCTAAATTAAAGCAGACGCTTGTACAGACTCTTATTATGCCTCATTTCGATTATTGTGACGCTTTATTCAGTGATCTCAGGGTGGATTTTTCCCAGAAACTGCAACGTGTTCATAATGCGCGTGTTCGTTTCATTTGCAATGTCCGCTACTACGACCACATTTCGCCTTCTTTCGATAAATTATTGTGGCTCAGGTTAAATGAGAGGAGAAAGTTACATTCCCTTTCTCTCTTATACCGAATTTTGCTCACCTCTACTCCCTCTTACTTATCTGTCCGATTCCACAGTCTTTCTCGGTATCATAACTTTCCTATAAACACCTAAGAAATAGAACGACTCAACTAATAAGAAACGCTAAACTGAAATACTCCTACAAATTTATAGAACCCAACGCAACCCCTTCCGAATTATGGAAAAATCTGAAGGTTATTGGACTTGGAAGGGCTAGTGAACAAGCAGACATTCCCATCCCACTTGACCGCTTGAACGAACACTATGTAAAGGACCCGAGCTTGAACGACACAACGAAACAAGACACAGTTTTGCCTGACTCAGTTCCCCCAACTCGAGACAAATTCTATTTTACCGACGTCACTCCCATTGACGTAATGAAAGCCATCCGACGCATCAAGACAAAAGCCCAAGGGCCGGACAACATTAGCATAATACTTATACAGAAAATACAAGAGATAGTAATACCTACGATTGCACATATATTCAATAGTTCCTTAATCACTTCAACTTTCCCTAAAATATGGAAGCAAGCTTTCGTTCTTCCTCTTCCAAAAGTCAATGTTCCCACCGACCCGAACGACTATAGACCAATCAGTATCCTGCCAGCCATTTCAAAAGCACTGGAAAGAATCGTACACAGACAAATTACTAACTACATGAACGAACACAAACTATTCGACGAGTATCAGTCAGGTTTCAGAGCTGGACACAACACAAGCACTGCTCTACTTAAAGTGACCGAAGACATTCGTGAAGCAATCGACTCTAATAAGGTAACAATACTAACACTTCTTGACCTTAGCAAAGCTTTCAACTCTGTAAATTTTGACCTGCTCACCCATAAATTGAGAAATATGTATTTGTCAGAGACTGCTGTGAGTTGGTTCGAATCCTACTTACGGGAAAGACAACAATGTGTTGTATCAGGGAATCGAAGCTCCTCCTGGCTTGACATAACATCAGGTATACCACAGGGGTCGGTACTCGGACCATTGTTGTTCACAATATATGTCAATGATATTACATCTCTTGTAAGGCATTGTAACTATCACTTGTATGCTGACGACCTTCAATGCTACATCTCTTCCCGCTTAGACCGAGTAAATGACGCTATAGATAAATTGAACGAAGACATTGACTCGATTGTGACATGGACAAAGAAACTCCGTCTTAAAATCAATCCTGGAAAGACACAAGCAATTATATTAGGACACAAACGGCAAACCGACGCTGTAAAACACCTCGACATTTCCCCTGTTAAAGTAAGTACAGTGCATATCCCTTTCAGTTCTTCAGTAAAAAATCTTGGCATTCACATGGATAATAATCTCAACTGGGACATGCAAATCACAGAAACCTGCAGAAAAGTATATTCTATTATTCATGTGCTAAAAAGGATAAATGTTCATCTCCCCTCTTGCTTAAAAAAGTCCCTTGTGCAGACACTTGCATTTCCCTATTTCGACTATGCGGACATTTTACTGACTGACCTCTCCACCGACAACAAAATGAAACTTCAACGTACTCATAATTTGTGTGTACGTTTTGTAAGCAATGTTCGTAAATATGATCATATCACCCCATCCCTGGAAGCAATAGGTTGGCTTAAACTAGATAAGAAAAGAAATTTACATTCACTTCTCTTTCTCTTCGAAATCTTGAACTCTTCTATTCCTTCGTACCTGTCATCTCGCTTCACTTACCTTTCTTCCCACCATAATCTGAACACACGCTCTCGTCATGAAACAATACTAACAATACCATCCCATCGCACCTCCTCATACTCATCTTCTTTCACAATAGCCCTGCCAAGACTCTGGAATTCGCTACCTGCTATCATCAGGGACTGTCGCAATAAAATTGAATTCAAACGAAAACTTACTAGGCACTTGGTCAGTAATTGATTACTTGTAAATAGTTTCTTTAATCTATCACAAAACATTTCAATATTCAGTAATTTCATCACTATACAATTTTGTTATTCTAGATTTAATTTGTAATTCAGTAAATATAAAATATTCTTTGTTTCTCTATGATAAATTATCTAGCTTTAATTATTCAGGTAATCTTTTCGTACTTTGATTTTATTGTAATTGTAAATTTAATGCTAATTGTAATATTGTTCGTAATTGTAATTGTAAATTTAATACTAATTGTAATTTTATTGTTGATATTGTAGTTGGAATCTCCTGGTAGAGGGGCAGAGAAGGCCTGACGGCCTTATCTCTACCAGGTTAAATAAATAAATACTAAATAAATAAATACTAAATACTCGGTCACAATATGATAACACGCCAGAAATACCACTTCACACATCATCTCTTTATTCTTCATCTTTCACTTTTGCTACTTCTCGTCACTGGAATTCTCTGCCGCCTGAACTCAAGGGTTGCCGAACTTTAATTTTCTTTAAATGTAAATTAGAACATGAGTTGCCAGACCTAACGCGTTGGAAATATTTAATGGAATGTGTTCCACTGTATTTATTTTTTTTTCTTATTTTTTATATCTAAATCGTGTTTATTTATCAATTAACGCCAATATGTATCCCACTGTGTTGTTTTTTTTATTAATCTATTTTTGTGTACATTTTATTCAATTGTCGGTTTCTGGTTTAATTATGTAAATCCTAATTAATTGTAATCTAATACTAATATGTATACTCATGTGTTTGTCTTTATTTTTACTGTGTACATTTTTTTTATTGAATTATCGGTTTCTGTTTTTATGTGATTCGTATTTGATTCTAACAACATTAATATGTATTTCACTATGTTTATTTTTCTTTTATGAGGTAAATTTTATGTAACTACCTCTTTCGATCTCATTATGTATCTAAATTGTATCAGTATGTAATTACTTAATTCCGATCCAGTTTTATGTTCAACTGTGTAAGCAAGTTTTAATCCTTGTTGAGTGTAAGAGAAGGAGGCCTTACGGCCTTGACTCTGCCAGGTTAAATAAAGCCATTATTATTATTATTATTATTATTATTATTATTATTATTATTATTATTATTATTATTATTATTATTATTATATAGGCTACCCAGTAGTATTTTCTAAACTCCGAATTCATTATAATAATGATCCTCAGTGTTTTGAGAATCAGAGGCGATAGGACACTTTTGAATTTTCAATTGTGTACAACAATTACAGTCTCCATATTCTTACACCATTCTCAATGACAGGATATTCTGAAAATGTGATTTTATAAATTGTTGTTAAATTAATAAGAAAATATGTTGTTATAAGTCTGAAGAATTAATTTATGGTCCCAGCAGTGAACAAAATCTGTTTTTCTTTTATTTTATGAAAGAATGAGTGTCTTGTTATGTCATCATATAAAATATACCGCTTAAATGAAATGGCGATTACGCAGATATTGATAGAGAACAATGGCTTATCTCCCATGGGTTCTGTATTACATCGTGTGAAAACAATGAGATCCAACAGTTCAACATTTCCACAGCAGAGGAACATATTTTAGAAAATGTTTCCCAGAGAATCACATTTTAAACTTCTTAAATTGAACATAGATATGTACAGCTGTCAAAAGAAAAAGTGGCCGCTCTCCTGAAACAAAGATCCCTTCGGGTATCTTCGCTAAAATTCTGAGACAGGCGATGTTACATGTTGTTGCACCACGTTGCCTGATATCTACAGTTATAATTTGAGCATTCAGTGTGTTATCGATAGCATAATGGTAGCGTTCAGGCCTCTTATTCATGAGGTCCTGCGTTCGACTACAACCACGTGCTTTTTATGTTCTTTTTTGTTCTGTTTTTGAGAGAGACAAACTATACATAATGGCTCCTTTCTCTTTTACGATTATTTTAGTAATTAACATTAGGTTCATTAATATATTATGCCATGACTTTATCATGGAAAGAAAAAAGATTTTATTCTCAATAAAAATATCTTTCGTGGCATAAACAAAACAAATTTACTGGCGTCGGACTTAAAACATTGAAACAATTAAGCGTTCAAAAAACAAAACAAAAAGCCACAATTCAATATTTAGTCTATCTTCCTCTTATCTCGATCATCTTGCAGTCGAGTGGGCATGGAATTGACTAGTCTTTGCAAATAGCGACTGTTTTTAGACACGATAATCCAGGCATTCTGAACATACATACATAAGTGTTCTGTCCATGGGCAGGTCTTTCATTGCAAACCCAGCAATGTCCAATATTTCCTATTTTCTGCCTTCCTCTTAGTCTCCGCATATGATCCACATATCCTAATGTCGTCTATTATTCTTTTCAACCAGAGACCCAACCAGTTACTTTTTATCTTTCTAATCAGTTTCAGCATCATTCTTTCTTCACTCACTTTTTCAAACACAATTTTATTTCTTATTCTGTCTGTCCACTTCACACGCACCGTTCTTCTCCACATCCACATTTCAAATGCTTCAATTCGTTTCCCTTCATTTCGTCGTAATGTCCATGTTCCTTCCTCATACAATGCCACACTCCACACAAAGCACTTCACTAGTCTCTTCCTTAGTTCTTTTTCCAGAGGTCCGCAGAAGATCCTTCTTCTTCTATTTAAAACTTCCTTTGTTCATGTTTGCAGTTTTTCTTGGGAAGGATAGGCCTAAATGCGGTAACATCCCGTTACTTTCCGCACACCACTATCTCTTTCGCATCTTATTAAATTCCAGGGGGCCCAAGTGTGGAGATGAGGAGAGTGGATTTGACTAATTGGGCCATCCGGTCTTCACCGAAAGTCACGGCAAGGGTTAAATATTAATTCTATCAGGATGTTTGACCCTATCAGAAATCGAGAAATCTCAATTAGCCTTGCCCCCCGCATCCTGGACTAGCTTCTACGAATCATCAGAAATCTTAGAGTGTGATTGGGCCAATTTTTCCGAAAATGTTTCCACACTTTTGCCCTCGTAGCTCAGCGGACGAACGTCGGAATTTAGATGTCAACGTCTCAGGTTCAATTCCTCGTTACTCCTTTCCATTTTATTGTGGTTCAAGATAGTGTAATGTAATAATACAAAAAGAAAAACTAATACCAGTATTATGCAACTGGATTTTTCTAAACCTAATATTAAATTTATGTTATTTCTATCGCTAAAGGACGATTACAATATAAATAACTTGAATATTATTTATACAGTACCACTAAAGAACGATAACAGAATATAAATGATAAATATCGGTTTGTTTAATTAATATAAGATATTATAAAATACGTATTTAATTATATAAATAAAATAACCTATTTTACAAAGAAAGATGTTTATTTGTGTCAAAATAATTACCTACATAAAATAAAGATTATTTATATTGCGAAAGAACAATAACAATATAAATAACTTGAATATTATTTTATAATTCTAATGACGGAAAACAATATAAATGATAACTTGAATATTATTTATATCGCTAAAGAACGATAACAGAATATAAAAAACGTGAATATTATTCATATCGGAATTTCACAGATTTATTACAGATGTATTTAAGAAATTGTAGAAGAATAGTAATTAGTAACAGTGTCCTATTTATTCTTCTTGGAGCCAAATTTGTAACTTTTAAAAGTGTGGTTACTATGTTGAAGTGTATGTGTTGTAACGGATGCTTGATTTTTTTATGTATATGAGTCAGTTATGAGATGCTTGATGTCGTCGCAATGTCGTAATTATAGTTTGATTGTGTTTGTGTAACTATTGTGTACTAATTTATGATGTATGGTACGGAAAGCTGCATATTTGTGTTATAGAAGTGTTACGTATGTGTGTTGTTAATGTTTTTGTATGTTTCAAATTGATAACTGATATTTGTTTTGCAATCTCAATGCCTAATTTACGGATTGTTTATGTTTTGTTTACATCGCGTAAGCTAATTTAATTTTCTTTTCCATTTCTCTTTATGCTTATCTTTTTAGTGTATAAAACTATAGCCCTAACATACATGTGTAAAATAGGGCTATCCCCCATTGGAGATACAATAATAATTATTATTCATATCGTTATAATACGATAACAGAATACAAATGATGACCTGAATTTTATCCATATCTCTAAAGAACGATAACAAAATATAAATAACGTAATATCCATCAAGAACGATAACTGGATATAAATGATAATTTGAATATCATTTACATCGCTAAAGAAAGATTAAAAAATAAAATGGAAACTTGAAGAAGGCGCAAACCCAGAACCTTTGAAACATTAAACAAGCACTCTACCGCTGGTCTGCGAGGAGCAGATATGGAACACTTTCCTAGTTCCGGAACTGCTTGTACAAGCACATGGATCGTGTAACATCGCCGCGATCCGAAGTGGAATTTGAAAATATTTGCTGTTCACGAGTGCGGCCACTTTTTTTTTTTTTTTTTTTTTTTTGACAGCTGTACATATACGGAATTAAAATTTGGAGCGCGTCTTGACTGGGCTCTTGTATATTGCACATACGCAGTGTCTTGTAAGCGAAAATTACACAATAAGGGAGCTCCAGATTTTATTTCCGTATCTGTACTGTCATTGCAAGTTATCTTGAACCTTACATCCCCTAAGTCTGTCTTTGGAACTGCTCGGTACGGCGTGTACTCATCAACGTAACTACACGGCAAGGATGCCCCTCCCTCGGGTAACGTGACTCTTTTAAAAAAAACGTTGGTTCTTTTACTTTACGTCTCTCTACTGTAAAAGAACTTGGTTCAATACAGACATTATCTTCTCTCGATACTCCGGTTTTGAGAGGAGAATATAGTTTCGTAGCAAGCTTTAATTAACCTGTAATAAGTAAGTATTTAAAATATAATCGTCTGTACACTCCTCTCTCATCCGGGCTGAGGACCGGCAATGGAGGAGTTACTACAGCTACTTCTATACATTATATAGGCCTGCATGACTTACACCTTCAGCTAATATGTACATATTCTTATAACAATATTTTACAGGCTTATTATTTGAATTTACATTAATTTACAATTATACACAATCCATATACCTATCATTGCTGCCATCATCGCTTGTTCCAAAATTAACTATTTCGTCAATGGCATCATCCATTCGGAATTATCTTCTTAATCGTAGGTACTACTTTCTGAACACGATAGAATTCTTCGATTGTATCCCGAATAACATGTTTATCGAAGTCGTCCACTTCAACTTTACACAAGTCTAATTCTGTAATGAAATAATATGTTTAGTAGAACTATAAGAAAATAATAACTTGCAACAGTAATTCATTATGTCGCTCTCAATACACACACTATTGTACATAACTATTATAGCAATAATTTCTAAACATTACATACCTATTCTTTTCCGGAGTAGTGTGAGGTTCATTCGGTTGTAATTCAATATTATTTTTAATTCTCTTCACGGAACTAGAGTATTTAGCCGCTCTCTCATATTCCTTAGCATGAGGTTCCAGCAAATATTTGTTTAATTTTTCCTCCTCGCAACGCTTAATTTTATTATATTTGCGATAATTTCTCTTTCTCGGCTATGGATAACAGCGTTACTTTTTCTCCGTGGTGGTGTGATTTCACCATAATTACTACCCTGTGGTTGCTGCTCCATGGTAACACTACTGGTACACAGTGAAGGAAACAGCTCTATGTTTCTTAACAAGAGATTATGCTGCGGAGCATGCGCAAACAACTCAGTAGGCTCCACCCACGTTACGCGCTTCCTTCCCTCTGCCCCTCTGTCCCCGCTCAGAAGGTTCAAGATAACTTGCAATATCAGTACATAAAAAGCAGATATCAACAAACAGCGAAAAGTTAGAATACGAGTTTTCATAAAAAAAAAGTTATAAGACAATAATAAATTTAGCTAAGTCAGTCTTATTAATAATGAATCAATAAGTAAGATCTTGTTTTGTACAGTAGGCCTAACATAGATTACACACAGAGAGGCCTAATGTCCATATAATGTGTTCAAGTTTATTTGACTGAGTAATTCATGAATATGAAGTTTATTTTGTACTACTGCTGTGATAATAAACTAATGAATAAAATACCTACTTATAATTCCAAGCTGAAAGATTAGGCCTAGACATTTTTAATTTCCAGGACTAGTATATTATGAGATATGGAAGGAGATGAATAATAATTATTCCTTTCTCATTCACATCAAAGAGAAGAGGTTTTCATAATATAATATAATATAATATAATATAATATAATATAATATAATATAATATACTATAATGCAATACAATACAATACAATACAATACAATATAGTATAATATGACATGATATGATATATGATGTGATATATGATATGATGATATAATATAATATAATATAATATAATATAATATAATATAATATAATATAATATAATATAATATAATATAATATAATATAATATAATATAATATAATATAATATAATATAATATAATATAATATAATATAACAGTAGTGTGAAGGATATTTAGCAGAGTTATTTCGACTATTATGTAAACCGCTGCCAGCTAATGCAACAGGATCTGAAATTTTCAGACTTGTTAGTGAGTACTTGGAAGAAAATCATATACCCTGGGACAATTGTGTTCGTGTCTGCACGGATGTGCAAAGGCAATGGTTGGGAAACAACTGGTACAGTATCGCAAATAAAGTCAGTGGAAAAAATTGGAAAAGCAGTCATTGTATTTTGGAACGTCAAGCTTTGGCTACATCAAAAATCCCACTGTCCGCCAAAAATGTTCTTAATGAACCAGTAAAAATCGTTAAGTTTATCAAGTCCAGACCACTAAATTCAAGACTCTTCAAAATTATTTGTGAGGACATGGGAAGCCTTCATAACTCTCTGCTTCTCCATACAGAAGTGAAATGGCTTTCTCGCGGAAAAACTTTAACTGGACCTTTCGAACTTAGGGCTGAGGTGATGACTTTCTTCATTGATCACCATTTCGAGTAGGACGATCGTTTGAGTGACAACCAATGACTCTTGAGACTTGCCTACTCATCTGACATTTTTGTCAAAATGAAAGCAGTAAATGTGCCATTGCAGGGGGAAAATGGTACTATATTCACTGTAGTAGATAAAATCAGGGCTTTCAAAAGAAAATTGCAGTTCTGGATGAGAAGTCTAGCTGGCCGTGAATTTGAGAGCTTCCCTGCTTTGAAAGATTTCCTTGAGAAGAACGAAGAAACTCTCCTAGAACTTGATGAAATCAATAAAGAATTAGTAAAGCATTTGGAGGATATGCGCCACACTGTAGGGCAATATTTTCCAGAGCAGGAAAGTGAAAACAATTCTGAAATCTTGTGAGTCAAAAATCCATTTGACATCAAAGAAAAATCTTCTTTCCTCGCTTCTGAAGAATACGAAGTATTACTGGAATTGACGTCTGATTTACCCCTGCAGTCTCAGTTTAAGAATCTCCTATGTTGGACTGTTGGCACAGCCTGAGTAGAGATTACCCAGTGTTATCAAAGAAAGCTATTACAATCAACAACATTATTTATAATTTTTAAATATGTATAATATGTGACATCAATAAAAATGTGTAATGTTCGTGGTAAAAATACATTTGGTAATTTAATATTGTCTGTAATACACACACACACACACACACACACACCACTAATATTACGCTGGGTTCCACAGTTTTATTTTGGGTTTAAAAGGGTTCCGTGGATATAAAAGTTTGAGAAACGCTGCGCTATGGGACCGATGGACCTAAGGGTAAGAATAATGCTATCGTTATGCTATCTGGTAGTGATCTGTGACTATGCGTCTGCAATGTTGGAGATAATATTGTGCGCTAAGTGACCGTAAAATTCGAAATGACCGTGTGAGCTATATGACAATTTCTAAGGTAAAATCTTAAACTTGTGCGCAATGTGACTCCCGATCCAAACATCTTTGATGGTCTATTCTTTTCTCTTCTACCTTCGGTTCTACGACTGTTCATCGGGCATTCTTCTTATATATCCATAATATTCCAGTCTTTCTCCTTCAATTTCCAAAATATTTCTGTATAACCATAATTTCTCTTATTGTAATATTTTTAACCCTTTCCCTTTCTGATTTCTTGGGTGATCCATGGGTTACGATCTCCGAGGAAAGTGGTTCGGCACTGAAGAATTCTCCAGGGAGAAGAATAACCTTGCGTGTACTCCAGACAACATTGCTGATCTTCGGTTTGCTGCGCCGCTCTATGGACTACGTACTGTACGTCGGGGTTGTGAAGATGAATGGTAGTCATTTAAAGGCTGTCCTTCTCAAGAAATAAATGGCAGATTACGATTTTTATGATCCCATGTATATCATTTGGAAAAAAAGAAATGTGTCAGTTAATTAACTCCTACTTTTAATTCCCCTTCTGTCGGACCCTGTATAATAAGCGAAATTGCAATCATCCGGAAATAGAATTTATATGTGCAAATAATAATTTTAATCAAAAGATGTCGGGATTGTATGAACGCATGGACAACATTCTGAACAACTGCTATAACACAGGTTAGTACTCATTATTCAATAATAGTTATTTACATTACATGGGGCGAAAGTGAGGTTTAATGTACGAGTTCAGACAGCTCAGCTGAAATTTCGATACGAAACGTGAAACACTTTCGCCCTTGTAACGCAAAATATTTCATTCCATACTCATACTATGCTGTCGAAAAATCTGAAAGTTAGAATTTATACAACAGTTATATTACCGGTTGTTCTGTATGGTTGTGAAACTTGGACTTTCACTTTGAGAGAGGAACAGAGATTAAGGGTGTTTGAGTATAAGGAACTTAGGAAAATATTTGGGGCTAAGAGGGATGAAGTTGCAGGAGAATGGAGAAAGTTACACAACACAGAACTGCACGCATTGTATTCTTCACCTGACATAATTAGGAACATTAAATCCAGACGTTTGAGATGGGCAGGGCATGTAGCACGTATGGGCGAATCCAGAAATGCATATAGATTGTTAGTTGGGAGGCCGGAGAGAAAAAGACCTTCAGGGAGGCCGAGACGTAGATGGGAGGATAATATTATAATGGATTTCAGGGAGGTGGGATATGATGATAGAGACTGGATTAATCTTGCTTAGGATAGGGACCAAAGGCGGGCTTATGTGAGGGCGGCAATGAACCTCCGGGTTCCTTAAAAGCCAGTAAGTAAGTAAGTAAGTAAGTAAGTAAGTAAGTAAGTGATATCCAGGTGAGTCTGCCGAGTTAGCTCTGTGTTAGAGCATCTGCCTCCAGACTAATCGGGCTGTGTTCGATTCTTGGGAGTAAGAAATTTTCTTGTAAATTTCTATCTCGAGACTAAGACAGATGGCGTGTACAACTTCTAATCACTAGATTCTGCACCAATATGTCTGGATTAAATCCCAAATCTCTCCGCAGTGTATATGAAGAGAAGCTATATGTCACTGTTGATAGCGATTCGTCCGTCAGACGAGGACGTTAAGCCTGGCGGCTGGCTTGGTGCTATTCGACAGGATTAGGCTACGTTCCGGCACCAGGTTTCTCCTTCTCCCTACCTCATCTTCATCATCATCCTCACCCATTTTCTACACTACATTTAAACGAACACTTATGCATACACTCAAAGTAGTGCGTGATGAGCCACTAATGCAGTAGCTTCATGGGGTCCATGCATTTATTAAGTGAGTCTTAATATTGAACAATGAGAAATCAGAACAATCCTTCAACTGCCATACAGCTTATTACCTTAAACGAATGGAAAATCGATTTTCAAAATTTATTAGTAGAAAAGGGGATTAGAATTAGGGAATGAAGACTCAGTTGATGATGCTTCTAATAGAAACATGGAACCTATTTTAGAGGAGAAGTTGAAGTGTGCACTGATGAAGGCAAAAATGGCAACGCTAGTGGCCCTGGAGAAGTAGTGTTAGATTTGTGGTGATATAGATCTACGAGTATCTGCTACTGAGACTTATTACGAAAATGTTTAATCAGGTTATTGAAGGAGATAATAGTACCAAAAACTGGGACCTGTCTTATATCGGCCATACACAAGAAAGGAAGTAAAAAAGACCCGAATAAGTACAGAGGAGTTAGCTTAATGGTATCAATTAGTCGAATTTGGAGCAGCATTCTTAAGGTCAGATTGGAAAAGTCAATTGCATGGAAAAATGTTGGAAGACCAAGTAGGTTTTAGTATATGAAAATCATATTTGGATTATATTTTATATTTTCTGCCTTAGGCAACTAAGTGAAAAACGCATGGGGAAAGAGAGAAAGTGCTCTTCATATCTGTTGATTTGGAAAAGGTATATGATTCACTAATTATAAGAGATTTGTGGAATGCTCTTAAGCGAATTGGAAGCTTTTGGAAGCATTTGAAGTTGGAGGTCTTCGGGTGAATATGAATAGGACTGAATATCTAGTTATTGGAGGAGGTGGAAAAGATATTACATTGCTTCAAGGGACCATAAAAGCTGTTAGGTATTTTAAATATATTGGATCTATAATCCATGAATCAGGCTCGATAAAAATTCTGAATGGGATTCTATGGAGTAGGAATGTTAGTGGACAAACAAAGAAGAGAATCATTCAAACAGTCATTGAGAGTATTTTAACTTACGGTGCTGAGAGTCGGGCGTTAGTATAGAGGCAGAAAAGTAGAATATTGGCAGTGGAGATGGATGGGATCCGGAGAGGGGCCAGAATATCTAGGTTTGAAACATGGAAAAATAAGATGTAAAACAGCTAATGTAAATGGAGGAATCTGTTATCGAGAGAATTGAAAGACAAACACTACAATGGTATGGGCACGTCAATGGAATGTATTGTGAAAGACTTCCTAAAACGTTTCTCCATTGGCCACATTCTGGAAGAAGAAAGTGTGGACTGTCGAGATCATCCTGGAAGTCTGGTGTAGTCCAAATGATGAAGCAATATAATCTGAAGGAAAGAGACTGGTAAGACGGTGAAGTATGAAAAATGGAAATACAGAAAAACTGCTGACAAGTGCAAATACCCTCAAAAGTATAAAGTAGTCTTAATATGATTGTGAATGAATAACTTCACGGCACTACAGCTAGTGAAGAGCTGGAGCCCTCAATTTTTTATATTTCACACTAGACAGACCTAGGGCTGCACGCATTGTATTCTTCACCTGACATAATTAGGAACTTTAATCCAGACGTTTGAGATGGGCAGGGCACGTAGCACGTATGGGGGAATTCAGAAATGCATATACAGTGCTAGTTGGGAGGCCGGAGGGAAAAAGATCTTTGGGTAGGCCGAGACGTAGATGGGAAGATAATATTAAAATGAATTAGAGGGAGGTAGTAAGTAAGTAAGTAAGATAGACTAAGGAGGGACTTCTATTCTCATACGTGAAATCAACACGACTCGGATCTCCACGAGACAAATCAGGAAATTGCATTAACAATGTAAAACCATTCTTACGCGTTGACAAGATTCAATCTCAGGACTGTAGCTTCTCGCCACGTTGAAATGCGTGCAACCTTCGCGTAGTTAATATTTGCTACCGACTAAAATTTAATGCCACGTAAGATAATAGTCAAAAATATTCGCACGATTCTTGTTCTGTTGCTGTATATAGATGAATATCTATGATTAGAACTGCATAATTCGAAATATTCGCTGTTTATTTTTACACTGTTTACAATAACCTGTGATACGGGAATAAAAGTTTCTCTCAAAGGGAACCCTGTCACATTCCCGCATCCAAATTCCATAACATTTTCACAGCAGGTAACAATTGGTAGAAGTCGCAGTCGTTTGAAAGACATTAATTTGCTGTAATTGTTCACGGTTTGTACACTATTAATGCCCGCTACTTATGCAACCCGTCAGTCACCAATGTTCGGCGTGACAACAGTTTATACTCATAGTCCTGATCATCCAACTCTAGAATACTCTGGAACCATTGCAATAAATTGTAGTAGGCCTACATCTGCCTGCTGAGGCTGCTGTTTATATAAATGTGCAGTACAGCTATAGCTCACAGATGGTATTGTTATAATCCCTAACTACTGGGTATATTCTAAAGGAGAAAGTTTCGCGTAATTCTTCATCTAGGTCCAGTTTTTACAGACGCATTGCTCAACAGTTGTCTAAAATACTTTTATGCTCGACCATGCCGAAATGTAGTAATTATACACTTGGTAGCAGCCCTTTAATGGACATCATTAAAGTACACCTATTCATTAAAGTTCAGGTGTTCCACCAATCAGAAAACACCATTGTAGCAATATGAAAGCGCAAGTATAGATTATTCTCGGATATGCAATAGAAAGACAACTAGCGAAACGTCGCGGAGGCTGGAAATCCAATACTGTCGCAGAAGGTTATGTTCTGTAACTATAATAATTAGCGTTAATTGTAAATAATACTTACTTACTTACAAATGGCTTATAAGGAACCCGAAGGTTCATTGCCGCCCTCACATAAGCCCGCCAGCGGTCCCTATCCTGTGCAAGATTAATCCAGTCTCTATCATCATACCCCACCTCCCTCAAATCCATTTTAATATTATCCTCCCATCTACGTCTCGGCCTCCCTAAAGGTCTTTTTCCCTCCGGTCTCCCAACTAACACTCTATATGCATTTCTGGATTCGCCCATACGTGCTACATGCCCTGCCCATCTCAAACGTCTGGATTTAATGTTCCTAATTATGTCAGGTGAAGAATACAATGCGTGCAGTTCTGTGTTGTGTAACTTTCTCCATTCTCCTGTAACTTCATCCCGCTTAGCCCCAAATATTTTCCTAAGCACCTTATTCTCAAACACCCTGAACCTATGTTCCTCTCTCAGAGTGAGAGTCCAAGTTTCACAACCATACAGAAGAACCGGTAATATAACTGTTTTATAAATTCTAACTTTCAGATTTTTCGACAGCAGACTGGATGATAAGAGCTTCTCAACCGAATAATAACACGCATTTCCCATATTTATTCTGCGTTTAATTTCCTCCCGAGTGTCATTTATATTTGTTACTGTTGCTCCAAGATATTTGAATTTTTCCACCTCTTCGAAGGATAAATCTCCAATTTTTATATTTCCATTTCGTACAATATTCTGGTCACGAGACATAATCATATACTTTGTCTTTTCGGGATTTACTTCCAAACCGATCGCTCTACTTGCTTCAAGTAAAATTTCCGTGTTTTCCCTAATCGTTTGTGTATTTTCTCCTAACATATTCACGTCATCCGCATAGACAAGAAGCTGATGTAACCCGTTCAATTCCAAACCCTGCCTGTTATCCTGAACTTTCCTAATGGCATATTCTAGCGCGAAGTTAAAAAGTAAAGGTGATAGTGCATCCCCCTGCTTTAGCCCGCAGTGAATTGGAAAAGCATCAGAAACTGACCTACACGGACTCTGCTGTATGTTTCACTGAGACACATTTTAATTAATCGAACTAGTTTCTTGGGAATACCAAATTCAATAAGAATATCATATAATACTTCCCTCTTAACCGAGTCATATGCCTTTTTGAAATCTATGAATAACTGATGTACTGTACTCTTATACTCCCATTTTTTCTGCATTATCTGTCGAATACAAAAAATCTGATCAATAGTCGATAATATTCAAATAAATTCAATTTGTCATCTCGTTTTTCAATGTCTAAATCAATTTCAAGGTTATATCAAGATTACTCTTTATTTTACTCTCTAGATTATATCAAGGTCAATGACATCTGTTTCTAGGAAAAAATCAATACTTTCGCTTCTGCGCATATCTCAGAATGTACGAGATATTGCACAAGGTCAGTTCCGTTCCTCTGTCAGATAAGAATAACATGAATACCTATGAATAATTTCAAGTTATAAATATGATCGAGCATAAAAAGTCGTATGAAACTTGCCTATAATGGTAATTAAGACGCTCGTATGAAAATTATGAAACTCGCTTGCGCTCGTTTCACAAACATACTCGCGTCTTAATTAATATCATTATAGGGTCGTTGCATAATGTATTATTGTGTTATATACAGGTAATCGCACTGTGAATGAGGAGCAGAGCCTTTGGTGTGACAGTAGTGCAACAGAGAGCGGGTCTTTAGATACAGAAGAAATATGCACGGAACAATTTCCGGAGAGGAGTTCCAGTTCTTGCCAAATCTCTGCTTCCAAACATTCACGGAGAAGTGTAAGTGAGCAGTTAAATAAACCATGGATTCCGTATATAAAGCTATAAAAGAACAAAAGAAGTCTATAAATACGATTGTTAAGGAAATAAAATTTCGCGAGTTAAGATGAGTTAGGCTATAGACTTTATGTTTAAAGGTGGAAACAAGAGAAATGAATATAAAAAATAAAATTATGTATGTGTTCGACGTTCAAGGAGGTACGTGATGCCTCTGAAGCGCTCCATTATTGGCATTTATGGAAATTGGTAAAAGAAGGCGCTATGCGAGTGGGAAGCAGGTAGTGCATTTAAAGAAAACATCAAGAAAAATTACGATGTTCGTTACCAAACGTGATGTTTCAGAAGAGGCCACCATCATAAATCGTGATTTTGTTCAGGGAATACAACAATACATTGATAACAATGACATTAAAGAGAGCTCTGTGTTCAGCACCGATTACAGCCGTTTCTAACACGATCCCACTGCCAATCGCACATTGTCAATGACCAGAGAGAGAACTACTGAAGCAAGTATGCGGTCAATTGCGTTTACCACACATTCCTATACAATATAATCGCTGTCAGGGAAATTAGGACAAAAATTGTTTATATGCTTCCAGAAATCTGGTGGCACATTTGGAAAACGAGTTGCAGTAGCCTAAGTGTTAATCTCATAGACCGCCGAACATTGTGATTCTAGTAGCAGTGGTAAACTGTCATGGGTGCAAAACGTCCTCAAACCAGAGTTGCATGGTGTGTCCCTACTTCTCCTTGAATTTATGATCAGGTCAGACTGATGTTATGTTACCTTCAACAACCTTTTCGGACGATGTGAATCTGTGCATTAAAGTAATCCCACCAATAACCACGCGTTACTGCCAGCCACTCGATGTTTATTTCTTCCGTCATGGCAACCTTCTGGTTTCTTGTCGCAAGAACACAAAATATGTTTAAAAATGTGCAACAGACGAAGTTAAACACATCCTTTGGCTGTGGCGCTGAAATGTGTACGAAAAATGTCCTTATTTTGTGTAGCTGGTGTGATAACCATTTCTGCTTTCAGCACACTGCTGTGGAGTTATACTACCACTCACAGGATTAATAATGAAAAGTGAGGCTTACATAGGGTAGAGTAGCATAAATCGCACCGCTTCCTAAATGGCACCACTGCTAGTTTGAAACAAATTACTGTAGCCTAGTGCGGGATTTAGTGGTATTGTTACAATCTACCATATGAACTTCCACCATGTCACTTTATTTCTGTCACTTCTTTGTGTCAGCAAAGTGGTGATAGTGTATTTAATATAATCGCTCAGGTGGACGTATATTTAGCTAACATTTTGTAACTAAATATCGGATTTGTATGCAAAGGAATCCATAATCTTAAGATATTATTGGTTTAAAGAAATATTAAAGAACATTTAACTTAGTAAGATTTTCGAACATGTGGTGATTATAGGCTAGAATGAAGGAAATAATAACTTATGACGTAGTTTCTCAATTCGCACCACTTTGTAGGTGCCTAATTCGCACCGGTGCGATATGAGCAACTGTAACAATTCTAGCCGTACAAAAGAAGGCCCAAAAATGTTAACTGAACGAGGAATGCATCAGGTGGGTGCAGTATCAAGTGGTGAAAAGGGCGTTAATACAACAAGTGTGTGTTGTACAAGCGCACCAGATATATTGTGCCACCTATGATAATTTTTAAACGTCAAACAGTGCATCCTAAATTATCAGCTGATATACTTCCAGGATCGTTATTTGTTTGCTCTGATTCAGGTTACGTCAACAGTGAACTATTTGTCGAATAGCTCAAACATTTTATTTTCCACTCAAACCTGCCATAGAAAAAAGTGCTATCCACCTATACGAACCATTCCAAAAATTTAGAAGCTAAATTATCTCGTGAAAATGATCTGCTCCTGTTTCAGCTTCCCCTTCATAATACTCATAGGCCCAGCCTTTAGATGTTTCTATCTTCGAACCATTTCAGATAGCTAAATCATGAAGCAGTTGTTAGGTGGCTTCGAGATAATCGTGGAGAAAAGGTGACGCAGTTTACAGTTTGAACTGCCTGGTGAAGCACATGGCAAATGTGTAGCAATAAAAAACGCATCCAGGAAGTTTAAATGATAGGTAATTTATGCTCTATTTTTTCAATTTCATTTGAAGATGCGTTACTCTCTTTCATTAATTTAAATAAACTTGTAATTTGCATTTATTACATTATTCATATTAAATACTGTTCAATATGTTCAATTTAAGTGCTTTCCTTCATCCTGTTCCCTGCAGTTAAAGAGGTGCGATTTAAGAAACCGTAGGTGCTATTTAGGAAACTAGTTGCCTAAATGGCACCACTGACAAGTGTTTCGAAAATGTCATTCCAATTCAAAAATATTAAATCAAATTCAAGAATTCTTTTTTACATGGAAGGTAAATGTTCTGGGAATGTATTTCTGTAAAGGAATGCAGAAAATAAAAATAGTATTGTTCAATAAAAATTATAAATGCCAATGTGGTGCGATATACGCAACCTTACCCCATCAATTAATCGTATGTAACTTTGCTCCTTTTCGTCAATATGTAGCTGTCTATTTCCCTTGAACTGACACTAGCCTGTACTACAAAATCAAGTAATAGCACTGTTACGGTTATTTCCTTTAAAGTGCTACGACTTAATACGACAGACTAACCATCTCCACTGCCTCCTCCTTCAGCGCAAGCAGTTATTATGAGCACGTGTTTTGCTGCTGGGTGCATAAGCGTCGGGCGTTATTACCATAAAGTAAATAAAACATGTACAAACAATTATTACGTGTTCGAAGCAATTTCGATATGCAACAGACTATATATGAGCATTTCGTACCATAAACTACGTTCTGTAAAAATTGTTCGGTAATTGTATGCGGGAATGGGACAGGATTCCCTTCTGAGTAAGGTTTCCTTGGGAATGAAGGTAATGCTGGTGTTTCCCTGTCGTTGATTCAGTTAGTAAAGTATCTTTTCCCTGATGCTGAGCTCCTATCAAAACACTCCGGCCAATTGTCGGCCACGTTTAAATTTGAGGGTGGCATAATAATCCTACCGTGAATAGTATAAATGTTGACAAACTTTTCGCACCTTCCACTCAAAATTCATACCATAGTAATAAGCAATATTATTTTGTTGTGGCGTTCACATTCATTCCATTTTAATCCTAGATTACTGTATTTGTTTATCTTACTCAAACCGTCCTCCTGTTTCTGTATTAACAATACTAAAACGCTTTCGTTAAACACATACCTACTAGACAATAAACGCTTATATTTCAGAGCATTTACACGTGTCAACAAATTCAACTTCTTCAATAGTTAGTTAAAAATCAGATTAGAATACTTACTGTAAATGCCTCTTCAACTTCTCATTATACAAAATATTAAGGGCAAGTATAGTCACGATGCAGAAATTCAATTTCGAGTTTTGCACGAAGGTACAGTTTTTAAGTAACCCTATGTCCAAAAAACATTTATGCTCTTAATGTATTTCTGTATTTCCTATCTAAAGCTATAGTGGATGAAATTTGTTCACGTTCAGTATCTGAAGTAGTTAAATTGGGACTCACGCACATAAAATATAATTTTTGGTAAAAAATGATATTTACATCAAAATCACGAAGACCATTTATTTTAAATCTTCTTTTACGTTTACTTCCCTCTGAGAAGAAACCATGCTACAGGCTTCATCTACATCGGTATCCATATTTTTCATTTCATTTCATTTATTTTATTTCATATATCTTACATTAGCATTGGAGCTTTAAGATTAGGAATAAATCAAGATTTTACAAGATTACATTCTTGACAAAGTCAAGTACGCCGAGAAATCGAATTTGCCTTATGTTTGGGGAAAATCTTGAAAAAAAAAAAAACAATCAGGTAATCAGCCAAAACGGGAATGTAACCTAAGCCCAATTGCAGTTCTGGATGAGCAGGCTAGCGAGTCTGCCGACTGAGCTACGTTGGTGGCTCTACAAAAAATATAATTAGATACAGTACATAGAAACCAGAGGATTTAGTTTAAAAATCTAAACAATTATTCGTCATATCATATAAATCAGTTTTTATTTTCAGTCAATCACTTATCTGAACTCAATATGACATTTAAATTTAAATTTAAATTTATGACTTTTAAAATTATTCGTCAGTTGAGCTACAAAAGTAGTTATATATTATTGGGTAAACTTGAATAAATTCAGTAGGCTACTCGAATGTAGTATAGGCAGAGTTAACTTAAACTGTTATATGTACTAATCTGCAAATATCAATTAAAAAACACTCTTTACTGTCAACTTGAAATATTTTTCTCCATTCTTACAGAGGCAATGAAAGCTCTTATTTATATCCATAGAAATATTATTTTATTGGCCTTTCGAGTAATATGGCAAATTTCTGCAGACAACGAAAGGTCATCTCTAATATGGAAAGCTTACTCTTATCCCACGTGCTTCAGTTAAGTAAATTAATCACAAAATATTAGAAACCCTAGACATCTATATTGTCTGTACCTCTTCCCGTATCACCATCAATCAACTCACTGTCTAATATTGAAATGTAGACGGCATTTGGAATGAGAGGTGAACGTCTGTATGTTTGTAGTCAGTGTACTGCACATCTATGTGTTTATTCAAATGTAAATGGAGTAAACACCCGGTGGAACTGATAACGTAACACACAATAATAATAATAATAATAATAATAATAATAATAATAATAATAATAATAATAATAACAATAATAATAATAATAATAATAATAATAATATTTTATAGTAACCTAATTAAAGTGAACCTAATTTGCCATTCAAAAAAAACACACACAACACACACACACACACACACACGCTTACACAGGCGGCAGTAAATCCGGAGACAACGTCGGTGCAGCAGGAATTATATACGAAAATGGCACTGTAACAAGCGAACTAAAATTCAAACTCCATAGCCAGTGTTCCAACAAACAAGCGGAACAAATCGCGATATTAAAAATACTGGAAAAAATAGAAGAAATTCAGAACGAAGACAACGACAAATCTGTTGCATTATATACGGATAGTAAAATTACTTTAGATTTATTGAAAAATAACTACAAAAGAAATCGATTAATAGAACTTATTAAAACAAAAATAATTAATTTGGCACGTTCGAATTGGAAATTACACTTCGGCTGGATTAAAGGATATTCAGGAATAAAGGGGAATGAAATAGCAGATAGACTTGTGAAGCAAGCAGCAGCAGAAGACCGGGAAATCGTTTACGACAGAGTACCGAAAGAGGTTATTATAACACAGGAAAAAGAAAAAGGAATCGAAATGTGGCAGCAACAATGGACAGACTCAAGGAATGGAGCAATAAGTAAGGCTTACTTCCCATCAGTGAAGAATAGACTACGACAGAAAATTCCCTTCTTCCCAGAATTCACAGCAATAGTAACTGGTCATGGAAAGCTGAGGGCATACCTTCACAGATTTAGACTTTCAAACAACCCGATATGTCCTTGTGGAGAAGAAGAACAAACTGCAGATCACGTCGTATTCCAATGCAAAAAATTATATAAAGAAGGAAAGGAAATGAGTAAAAGAATAAGAAACATTGGCGGAGATTGGCCTGCGACCCATGACAAGCTAGTTAGCAAGTATTTGCAAATATTCGTCCGTTTCATCAGCTCGATAAACTTCAATGATCTACAATAATATGCCAATTAATCATGACAGATTGCAATTAAAATATATTATACGATATCATAGTATGTATGAAGATTATAGCTAAACACGTGTATATTATAATATCTTAGATAATGCAAACTGATGAATTCAAATTACAAAGCATATAGTATTACTATGTAATGGGGCATGCAGTTAAAAAAAACACACACACACGCATATATATATATATATATATATATATATATATATATACAGGGTGGACTATTTAAGTTGATACTGTACAATATCTCCTACACTAAGCGTTATAGAAAGAAATGTCTTGAATAGAAGTTGCTTGATATTATGGGCGAAAGTAAATGGCATTTGTCGTGTTTTATTTGAGAACGTTTGGATGGTCATTTGAGGGTCAAGGTATGTTTTTCAAATGGGAACCAACATTTTTTATTTTGTTTCCTTATTCCTCATCACAAAATATAAAGGCTTTTTACAGGGACATCACTTTATTTTTAGTAACATTTTTAACATTAACCTGGCTATACTCGGAAACACTGTTACCCCCCCTTCCATTACAGGAGTTTGGAGTTGCTAGAGCAATTTGTAAACAAATCATTTTACTAGCTATAGGAGGAGAGAAAAGTAGTGTATCAATTTTTTTTTAATTTATTCGGTTATTTTACGACGCTGTATCAACATCTAGGTTATTTAGCGTCTGAATGAAATGAAGTTGATAATGCCGGTGAAATGAGTCCTGGGTCCAGCACCGAAAGTTACCCAGCAGTATCCATTTATGTTACAGGGAAATATAGTATTACGATTTTCAGTTTGGTCATTACTTTACAGTATTTTATCAAAAAACGGTAGAATAGTAACAATTATTTTCACAAACTCAAGTCTTCAAGCGGTTATATACATTATGTAATGTCTACTTTATTCAGCATATTACTAATCTAATTTATTCCTGAGAATTTTGTGAGCACTCCCGTAGGAAACCCCAATTTCTACAGCTAACTTCTTGACCGACTTATTACGACCTCGCTGCATCCTTTCTCTAGCATATTTTACAGTATCTTCTGTCACCTTTATTGGCCATCTTACACTTTTCTTCCTTTCTGTACACTCTGTTCCTCTAAATTTATCTACCAGATTAATGACATTTCTACGAAAATATTCCGTAATGATATAATCAGGAAATTGTGAAAAAAAAAAACAAGAAAAACTGCTGTTCATATTCGATTATATTGTAATTCCAGTTTCCATAATCGTCCTTCATACCTACAAACAGTAAAACAAAACTCTTGTTTAAATAATGTTGTTAAGTACCCTACCATATTATAGTGTAGCGTACTTTCGGTAACTCTAATCTTCACTTGTGCTCAGTCCACACAGATAAATTCAGTTATGCTACACACCATACCTGTGTGAAAATAAACTTCAATAATTTAAGCTCTTTCTTCTATAGAAAACGCAACATATTTCTGAAACATACTGTACTTTGTACTGTTTACTTCACTGCTAGCAACAGCGGCCGTAAGTTTGTGTGACTGACGTTAGCAAGGACATTAGTGAAAGGGGTGTGAGTCAAGTACATTCAGAAACGCAGGTACAATAAAAATTGAAGTAAAAATAAAATGATGTCCCTGTAGAACTCTTTACTAGTACATGGTTCTTTCACTGATGTAGACAATTAAACATTGATGAAAGGCAGGTACACAGAGTATCACCACTGTACGGGTATTGTACAGTATTATTTCATAAGCATCGTACCTTAGCGTAATAAATGTTCAAAATGATGCCCTTCTACATCAATGCATTTTCCAACTCTATGAATGAACGACTGATGTGTACGTAAAAGCATGTCTCTTCCAATACGGGCACAAGCATTTTGTATGAGTGCCTTCATGTTGTCTGGAGTCGTTGGTATGTCATAATACCCTTTTTCTTTAAGGTAACTTACTTACTTACTGGCTTTTAAGGAACCCGGAGGTTCATTGCCGCCCTCACATAAGCCCGCCATTGGTCCCTATCCTGGGCAAGATTAATCCAGTCTCTATCATCATATCCCACCTCCCTCAAATCTATTTTAATATTATCTTCCCATCTACGTCTCGGCCTCCCTAAAGGTCTTTTTCCTTCCGGCCTCCCAACTAACACTCTATATGCATTTCTGGATTCGCCCATACGTGCCACATGCCCTGCCCATCTCAAACGTCTGGATTTAATGTTCCTAATTATGCCAGGTGAAGAATACAATGCGTGCAGTTCTGTGTTGTGTAACTTTCTCCATTCTCCTGTAACTTCATCCCGCTTAGCCCCAAATATTTTCCTAAGCACCTTATTCTCAAACACCCTTAACCTATGTTCCTCTCTCGAAGTGAGAGTCCAAGTTTCACAACCATAGAGAACAACCGGTAATATAACTGTTTTATAAATTCTAACTTTCAGATTTTGTGACAGCAGACTGGATGATAAAATTTTCTCAACCGAATAATAACAGGCATTTCCCATATTTATTCTGTGTTTAATTTCTTCCCGAGTATCATTTATATATTTGTTACTGTTTCTCCCAGATATTTGAATTTCTCCACTTCTTCAAAAGATAAATTCCAATTTATATATTTCCGTTTCGTACAATATTCTCGTCACGAGACATAATCATATACTTTGTCTTTTCGGGATTTACTTCCAAACCTATCTCTTTACTTGCTTCAAGTAAAATTTCCGTGTTTTCCCTAATCGTTTGTGGATTTTCTCCTAACATATTCACGTCGTCCGCATAGACAAGCAGCTGATGTAACCCGTTCAATTCCAAATCCTCTGTGTTATCTTGGACTTTCCTAATGGCATACTCTAGAGCAAAGTTAAAAAGTAAAGGTGATAGTGCATCTCCTTGCTTCAGCTCACAGTGAATTGGAAATGCATCTGATAGAAACTGACCTATACGAACTCTGCTGTACGTTTCACTGAGACACATTTTAATTAATCGAACTAGTTTCTTGGGAATACCAAATTCAATAAGAATATCATATTAAACTTCTCTCTTACCCGAGTCATATGCCTTTTTGAAATCTATGAATAACTGATGCACTGTACCCTTATACTCCCATTTTTTCTCCATTATCTGTCAATAGTTGATCTGTTACACCTAAAACCACACTGATGATCCCCGATAATTTCATCTACATATGGATTTAACCTACTCAAAAGAATATTGGACAAAATTTTGTACGACGTCAACAAAAGTGATATTCCTCGAAAGTTACTACAGTTGGTTTTGTCCCCCTTCTTAAAGATAGGTACGATTATGGACTCCTTCCATTGATCTGGTACAATTTCCTTTTCCCAAATAGCAAGTACAAGCTTGTAAATTTCGTTAGATAATGCGCTTCCTCCCTCTTGTATTAATTCTGCTGGAATTTGATCGATACCTGGAGACTTATAATTTTTCAGATTTTCTATCGCAATTTCGACTTCAGAAAGTAACCCCATAAGAAAAAATCTTGTGATGTAAGGTCAGGAAATCGAGCTGGCCAATTGATGGGACCTGCGAGTTCTATCCAACGATCATGGTAACTGTTATTTAAAATATCCCTAGCAGTCTGTGCATAGTGAGCAGGGCATCCGTCGTGCTAATACCACATTTAAGACCTGGATTCTAATGGTACATCTTCCAATACTAACGGCAACTTCTCCGTTAAAAAGTCTCTGTACATTGCACCTGCTAAGGTTTCATCAATGAAGTACGGTCCAATTACCTTATCACCCAAAATTCCACACCACACATTAACAGATCAGCTCTGTGATGTTTCACTTCTCTTAACCAACGCGAATTTTCCACAGCCCAACAATGCATATTATGTCGATTTACTTCACCATGATTTGAGAATGTACACTCGTCATTAAACAATACTAACTGAAAGAAGTTATTATTATTCCGCAGTCTTCGTATGCCCAACTACAGAACGTTAGTCATCATCATCATCATCTACTTCAAGGTGGACCGATTCCGATCCGTTCCGACTCAGAGGTCGTCTTCCCATCGTAGTCGTGGTCGACCAATACTTCGTTTTACTTTTGGTTTGTACTCATAAAGGCCTTTACAACGTTAGTCTATTCACAAAATCATCATCATGTAGTTGTTGATGTAATGACACATGGTAGGGATGAATTTAGGCTAAAGTAGCATAAATCGCACCGCTTCCTAAATCGCACCACTGCTAGTTTAAAACAATTTACTGTAGTAGTGTGGCATCTAGTGGTATTGTTACAATCTGCCATATGAACTTCCACCATGTCACTTTATTTCTGTCACTTCTTTGTGTCAGTAGCGTGGTGATAGTGTATCTAATATAATCGCTCAGGTGGACTGTATATTTAGCTAACATTCTGTAACTAAATAACGGATTTGTATGCAAAGGAATCCATAATCTTAAGATATTATTTGTTTAAAGAGGTATTAAAGAACATTTAACTTAGTACGATTTTCGAACATGTGGTGATTATAGGCTAGAATGAAGGAAATAATAACTTATGACGTAGTTTCTCAATTCGCACCACTTTGTATGTGCCTAATTCGCACCGGTGCGATATGAGCAACTGTAGCAATTCTAACCGTACAAAAGAAGGCCCAAAAATTTTAACTGAACTAGGAATGCACCAGGTGGGTGCAATATCAAGTGGTGAAAAGGGCGTTAATACAACAAGTGTGTGTTGTACAAGCGCACCAGGTATTTTGTGCCACCTGTGATAATTTTTAAACGTCAAACAGTGCATCCTTCATTATCAGCTGGTGTTCCTCCAGGATCGTTATTTGTTTGCTCTGAGTCAGGTTACATCAACAGTGAACTATTTGTCGAATAGCTCAAACATTTTATTTGCCACTCAAACCTGCCATAGAAAAAAGTGCTGCTTCTGTATGTCCACCTATACAACCCATTCCAAAAATTTAGAAGCTAGATTATCTCGGGAAAATGGTATGCTCCTGCTTCAGCTTCCTCGTCATAATACTCATAGGCCCAGCCTTTAGATGTTTCTATCTTCAAACCAGTTCAGGCAGCTATATCATGAAGCAGTTGTTAGGTGGCTTCGAGATAATCGTGGAGAAAAGGTGACGCAGTTTACATTCTGAACTGCCTGGTGAAGCACATGACAAATGTATAACAATAAAAGACGCATTCAGAAAGTTTAAATGTTACGTAATTTACGCTCTATTTTTTTCAATTTCATTTAAAGATGCGTTACTCTCTTTCATTAATTTCAATAAACTTGTAATTTGTATTTATTACATTATTCATTCAAATACTCTTCAATATGTTCAATATTAAAAGCCTTCCTTCATCCTGTTCCCTGCAGATAAGGAGGTGCGATACAAGAAACCGCAGGTGCTATTTAGGAAACTAGTTGCCTAAAAGGCACCACTGACATGTGTTTCGAAAATGTCATTTTCATTTTAAAATATTAAATAAAATTCAAGGATTCTTTTTTACATGGAAGGTAAATGTTCTGGTAATGAATCTCTGTAAAAGAATGCAGAAAATAAAAATAGTATTGTTCAATAAATATTATAAATTCTAAAGTGGTGCGATATAGGCAACCTTACCCTATGTCGTTTCAATATTCTGAGGACACTGCGTTTGGACATTCCCGCATTGGTAGCGAATTCGCAAGAACTTACATGGGGGTCGTAATTCACTGCAGCTAGCACCGTTGCACGATGGTTCATCGAAGGAAAAGTGTAATAAAAGTGTTCTTATATTTAAACATGTAGAATCGCCTCTTAAATTTTGGTGCGTCGTCCCTCTCCTCTCTGTATGCCACAACATGCAGAATTGCTGAAGGTCAACAAGCAACAAAGGCTTTGAATTCTGTATTACGGAGTATGAGTATGAAACGTCCTGATTAAGACCCACTTTTACGATCGTCAGTAAGAAGTTTACGGTTACTTTTATTGAGTCATTACAAATAATTTGGCTTGACAATATCCTGTGAGAAGTCATTCGCCTAACTGGAACTTATCTTTACTGCAGCGTATCATCCATTATAGTCCCAATATAGGTTATATTATATTCTCGTTAACTGAACAAAATGGCGAGAAGAAATCACATAGTTTCGTTTGAAAGTGATATTGACGGCGATCAGTTTAAAATACGCGAAAATAGTGTAATGCATTGAAAACTATAACAAATTATTACCGAAATTTAGACCATCAAGAAGTTTTTTTAAACATTCCTCTTGTCAAAGAGTTCACTCTTTCGGAATTTCTACTTCTTGATCTTATTGGTGAAGAAATTCGTCATAAGACGGATAGTTGACGCAAACAAATTTAGCAGCAATGTGTTAACCGTAAGTAAACTTACAAGATGACAAGAACGAAGTAATGCTTAATGCAACTTTACTCTGATCATAAAATTAACATTAGCTTAGCTATAATCCCAATTAGGTGGACATTGTAACTATGGCTCTTAGTTGACTTCTTGAGCTACAGCTACGACCACACTGTCCTTATTAACTTATATTAAATGCAAATGAAACCAATATTTTATTGAAAAATATTTTCAAGATAGCATGGTGAATCTTTCACGAGTTCATTCTTGGCGCTTGGAGATGTTTCAATAGTATTTTTTTTTAGTTTATTTATACATATGTGTTCACATCGCGTGTTAGAATCTTTGGGTATATCTGTAGACCCGTTTTTTTAGTTTCTATTGCCGTGTGTTATAGATGGCTTGTGTCCAACTGATTTTAGATTTTGATGAATGCTTGTAATATTGATGATTAAGGCAGTGCTGAATCATGGCATATCATTTCCAATCCAAAATTTTCCTTTGTAACTTAGGGAAACCATGAAAAATCCCAATCAGATTAGCCGCCCACTGGGTTTGAACCCGGGATATCTCGAATGCGAGTCTCACACGTTACTGTCAGAGTCAACTCGTTAGTAATATCTTCTTTTCAAAGAGAATGTGAAATAGGAATATCTACTGTCCTGAAGTAACTCGCCTGTATTATTCCAGGACACATGCGTCAATATTGGCTAATATTTGTGCGAACCGTGACGCCAACACATACAGGTAATATGATACAGGCCTAGGTACTGGTTCTCATTTGCACAGAATTTGGGCATCTTCATTTTAAGAAGTGATGTTGTCACTTTGTTTAATTTTATTGTAACCATTGGATTTCTCTGTTTACATTGCACTTTCAAGGTGTCTTCTCACAAGCCTATCCAATTCTGAAAAAAGTAATTTCTTCCGACGCTTCTCTCAGTTTCTGCGTCGAGTTTAATATAAATGCTACACACTTATCTAAAAGAAATTACTTTTTCTAACAAAAGTCATTATTATCCTCAATGTTCTATTTTCGGTACTCCGGTATACTCAGTATTTAAGAGTAACGAGAGCGATAGATATTTCTGAGAAATGGTCCCAATACTCTCAGGAAGTTTTCTTCTTCATTTTTTATTCGTTTGTATATTTCTTTCTTCCTATTTTCATTCTTATTTTATCCTTTCTTTTTCTTTCTTTATATCATTTGATTTCATCGATGGATTAAACTTCCACTATAACGAAGTTTATGGGATCATGTGGTACATCCATTCTTGCCCCGTGTTTTATGTGTTATGTTTTCATCACTCAAAAGTATTTTATAATAATTTATGCAGTAAAAGAATCCTAATTTCTGAAACACTAAAAATTTCAACAACCCACGTCATGTGATTGAGAAATTCCTCACTAGGAGTCGAGAAATTTTTTAGAGAAAAGTACATATTGTAAATGATTTAATATTTTAACCGTCCACCCAGAAATACTCAGGTGTAAGGCGCTTGAATAATTGCCACTCATTTCCTAATTTTTACGAATGCAATAAATTTATAACCTTATAAACTAGTTTCCAACGCTATTTTTTGTACGACAACATTATAACAAGAACTAATAAAGACGGAATAGGTAAATAAGATATCAAAATTTCTAACCAGTTGCTCTAAAACAAGAGCATGCAATATGCAGCATTATTTCGTTTCTTGACTAACTTCGTTCCTAAATATGGATATCAGTTTACCAACACATATTTTGGAAGCTTATGAAGCAAAACTGCGTTTAATTCTCCAAGAAATCTTATGAGAGCTATGAGAGAGAGAGCAGGAGAGATAGGTTAAATAGTTGGAGATCAAGAAAAAAGAAAGCTTTCAGAAACAATGCGTGTGGTATACAAGTAACTAATGGAACAGATCAATTGACTAAATTTTACATTTCATTCGGTGTGTAATTTATTTTATCAGCTTTGATTATATAATATGGACTTTAGATTACTAACAAAAAGGTTGTATACATATTCATTACGCAACTAGTTAGGTCATTATACTTTATTACGCAAACTAGTTACGTAATGACATTTTCTTTTGAAACGCCAATCTTTAAATTATTTATATTCCACTTCATAACTTACGCGGGATTTCGATGCTGGCTTCCTTTTTATTTGCTAGGCAACGCTTCGCGGGCCTTCCCGTCAGCGAATAGGGATTATAAAGAATGGACACTTCGCGTCGGTACCTTTGATGTAGCCGGACTGATTTCAATGACCTTCAAGCCAGCTAAAGCGTCAGATTCTGCTTTCTCCCTAGAGTTGGCGCTGACATCACACCAGCTAGCAGTCTACACAGCGGAAATATAACACATACACTTAATACATCTAGGTACATTATGTACTCAAATAAAATAAATTGGATCCATAAAATAATAAATCCTTCATTAACTGCAATCTAGACTCTAGAGTTCCTTTATAATGAGAGTTGAGACGTTGACCCCAACAACAATTAAAATATGTAATGATTTGATAGCGCTGAAAATGGAAAAACAAAACTCTCACGAGAAGTAAAACCATATACATATATTATATTATTATACAAATATTAAACGAATTCGATACTTAATTTTATAATGTATTATATTATTTTATAATATAATGTATTATATCTGAAATATAAAATATTATTATTACAACTAGTTTGTCACCGAGAAATAAGGAAAAGAGCTGTTAACTTGAATTTATTTGAAGCAAAGCGTTACTGGATTATGCAATAAGGTAGGCGATGTTTGGATCCTGTGCCTGAACTCTATTCTCAATTATTATCTTAGCGTATGCTCGATTACACTACCTATAGCGCTTGAAAGTGGAACTAACCGCTGGCGCACAGAGAAACAAAACACAGGAAAATTCGCTCAGAGTCCATTCTTTATAATCCCTATTCGCTGTTCCCGTCGTTTCCGTTCCTGGACAATTCGAGAATAATCTGTCACGCTGCCACTCCTCCCCTTCACTTCGCGCTGTCGCCGACCCTCTTCCCCTCTCGTCGCGTCGTGCGTGGCTGCAGCTCCCTACTCCACGTCACCCGAACCTTCCACGCGCACCCTGCCCTCTGTCGGACGCGTGATCGAGTCTTGACGGGCTGTCACAATATTATGAAGTAGAACTGTTATAAATACCGACTATTCAATAGCGCAATTGCTGTTATGACAATTTTATTGCACGCGTGCCATAATATGTCATTTTCTGAACGATTTTTGGCAAATGTACAGAATGTTTATAATGGATTATAATTAATTTCAAAATAATAAATCTTTATTTGCTTAAAAATAAATAAAGTAAACAATAGTAAATACGAAATAAATGTAGAGGAGAAATAAATAAGTAAATAAATAAATAACTAAATAAATATATAAATAAATAAATAAACAGAAAGATAAATAAATATTTATATAAACAAATAAATGAGTAAATAAGTAAATAAATAAAAATAAATAAATAAATAAATATAAATAAATAATAAATAAGCAAGATACATGGATAAGTGTATTTTATTATCAAACACATTAAAAATGCATAGACATGGTCAAATTGTATACATAAATTATAATATAAAACAAGTCAATGGAATGTTATTTCATTATTTAATACTTAAAAGGCTCATACGTGCGTTCTCTAAACTGTAAGTACACAATTGTATTAAAACTTCTCAATGTATTCCCTAATTTCAATTATGTCATTTGTATCTTTGACATCAGCTGATAAATTATTATAATATATCTTTATACCAAAAACCTTGCAAGTTCTAATTCTATTAAGGTGGCGTACCGGAATATTTAAACTATTTTTGTTACTAGTTTAGGCAAAGAATTACTAATAAAGCTAATATTAAGTTATATTTTGCATTATCTTTATGTTTCATAAAGTGTAGAGTTGACTGCTACCGTGATCTGGTGGTCAGCATGCTCACTTCCAGATCTGGAGGTCCTAGGTTCGCTTCCTATGCTCGGCTCTCGGTGAATTTTTCTTGAAGAAAAATTGCTTGGGTGTCTACAGTTTGGAAATTCGTATGAGTGTGCAGGGTTAATATTAACTGGCCAATCTTCAAAAATATAAAATACAATATATCAGGACTGCCACTGGGCAGTAACCTGAACCCTAGTTCATAATAAAACAGATGGCTCATCTCATGTTAAAATCGGTAGCACTTTAAAGAGAACAAGCGCCAGGATCGCCACCTGTCCGCCGTAAACGAACACGAGATGGCAGTACAGTCGCTAATGCAATTCAAATGGGAATTATGACGTGACTTCTTATTTATGTATTTATTTTTTATTTTATTGGGTATTTTTACGACGCTGTATCAACATCTAGGTTATTTAGCGTCTGAATGAAATGAAGGTGATAATGCCGGTGAAATGAGTCCGGGGTCCAGCACCGAAAGTTACCCAGCATTTGCTCGTATTGGGTTGAGGGAAACCCCGGATAAAACCTCAACCAGGTAACTTTCCCCGACCGGGATTCGAACCCGGGCCACCTGGTTTCGCGGCAAGACGCGCTAACCGTTACTCCACAGGTGTGGACGACTTCTTATGTAACAACTAGATGGCAGCATAATAAACCTGACAAAAGTTGTTACCGTGAAAACCTATAACGCCGAGCAAACTGGGTATGATCTAGGCCTGAACACAAGATTGATTGATTGATTGATTGATTTATTTATTTGGTGGTTTCAATAAAGACACATATGTCATCAGAAGTTCCAGGTCACATGGACCCTTGCCTTAATAAGAATTGCTTAGTAGGGGAGAGTCGGGTGGTATCGGACAGCGGGTAATATCGGACAGTGAGTTTCATTCATCTACCACACGATGATAGTACCTGATTGACATGGTTACGTTTCTGTGATGTCGCATAGAGAAACGTAACCAGTCATTCAGGTACTACCATATGGTGGAAGATGAAAGAAACGCACTGTCCGATATTACCCGATGTCCGATACTACCCGACTCTCCCCTATAACACGAGTACGTAAATGAAGTGTGACCATCTTCTCCATCAGAAACGGAGACTGGTAAGCTGGACATGTAGGTAAACTTTCAGAGTCAATGATTTTTGCAGAAAAGTTAACTTTACTTGATTGCTCACTGACTGCTATGTGTAATTATGGTTTAATAAGTGGATTAGGATGTGTTTGTAGTTTCTGAAGATAATTTTTAAGTAAGTGCTCCATGTAGTCACTGAATAAAATGATTTCCAGGCCACTGTACAGTTGTGCGTTAGTAATGTAAAAATCAGCACCTGTGATGGTTCTGCACACAGCTCTTTGGATGCCATCGAGTTTCTTGATGTGGCGGGGATGGGTTTGAGCCCAAATTTCTGACGACACAAGTTTCAGCGTCACACTGTTGACAAGTAACTCCATCGTTTAGCAGAACTGTAAAGCACTAATATTTGCTATAGTCGTTAACAACAACGGAAAAGAAAGTATAGGGTCTAGACTTGAAACAGACTACCTTATTTTCCATATTTCAGAGTTTAGTATATATTTTAATTAATTTCCATATTTCATATAAGAAGTCCATATTATATTAACCTTACCAATAGAGTAACATTCCATTAACTTTTAAAAATGCACCTCAACAATAGAGTTTTAAACATTTGCAGTAATTCCTTTAAAATCAGAGTTATTTGAAACTGAACAATCCTCTCAACGATGGGAAACCAAGTTAAGAAATTGTATTAATTTAATTTTGAGGTTTTTAACAGAAAACAGATGTGCAGCTCCACAGTTATACTCCAGTCAGAATGCACATTAGTTCAGTTCTGTTAGTCATTCTATAAAGATGGCAAATACGCCAAAAGTACCACATTGAACCTCTTTAAAATTAAGAAGTTACAATTCAGAATTTAAAGATGATGGTTTATCAACTGACAATAAATTATTATTTTGTAAATTGTCTCAGTGTGCATTATCGTCTACAAAAACGTTCCTGGTACAACAACATATTCAAACCAGTAAACATCAGGCTAACAAACAACAAAATTCCAAGCAGAGACAATAAATTGTTTTTAATAGAACCAACAACATCGAATGTGACGTACGAGTTCAACATCGACCCGTGCCGCTCTCTCATCTCTGCTGACATTCCTCTCTACAGACTGAAGAATGAGTGCTTCAGGGAATTCCTTGAGAAATATAATACGCATACAACCCCGGACGAGTTAACACGTACCAAGACGAATGCTTCATCCATCTACCATGTGCCCACACGTGTGGAGTAACGGTTAGCGCGTCTGACCTCGAAACCAGGTGGCTCGGGTTCGATTTCTGGTCGGGGCAAGTTACCTGATTGAATTTTTCCCTCAGCCCAATATGAGCAAATGCTGGGTAAGTTTCGGTGCTGGATCCAGGACTCATTTCACCTACGTTATCATCTTCATCTCATTCAGACGCTAAATAACATAAGATGTTGATAAAGTGTCGTAAAATAACCTACTAAAATAAAAAAAAAATTGTAATTTTAAACAGAGAGAGTGTAGGAGATCCGAACCTTGAGCTACTACTATTAACCCAAGTAAGACTCAAGCCATAATTATTGGACATAAGCGTGTAGTTAACTCCCTTAATAACAGTAATCTTTCAGTTGTTACCCTTAACAACACGCTAATCCCTTATTCATCTGTCGTAAAAAATCTTGGCTTCTTTTTTGATAATAATCTAAGTTGGAATTTTCAAGTTAAAGAAACGATAAAGAAAATCTGTTCCTCCTTTCACTCTTTGAGTCGCTTGAGAAACTTCTTGCCCCAGCAACTAAAACTTACCCTAGTACAAACCCTAGTAATGCCGCACTTCGATTATTGTGACGTTTTGTTAAGTGATCTAAGTTCTGAACTGTCAGTCAAGTTACAGCGAGCTCAGAATATGTGCATCAGATACGTGTGCAACATCCGACGTTATGATCACATATCACCGTCCTTCGCAAGTCTCTCGTGGCTCCGACTTAAAGAATGCAGAACTTTACACTCTTTGTCTTTACTCTTTCGAATTCTGCACACCTCAACACCAAATTACCTTTCGTCTCGTTTCTCTTATCTATACTCTAACCACGACGTAAATACCAGATCACTTATCTGTGGCACGCTAAATATACCTCTTCATAGAACATCTTGTTATTCCTCATCTTTCACAATATCCACCTCGCGTCAATGGAATTCCTTGTCACAAAGTATTAGGGGCTGCATGACAACAAACACCTTTAAGAACAGCTTAAAAGATAACCTTATTAGCATTTCACTCCAATCATACTGATTTAAAATATTACTGACTACACTGTTGCTTTTTTTCTTTAGACATCATCCTGATTGTGCTGCATTTTCAAAATTGTCTCATAATAATCTCTTTCTATTATCTAATATAATTTGAAATATATTAACATTCTATGTATTTTAGTTTAATTCTGCTACCCAGTTTATTTCAGTGCTTAATTAATAGTTCATAGTATTTTGTTGTTTAATTCGTAAATAACT